>NC_091188.1:4848788-4938788 GCF_040958095.1 Procambarus clarkii | reverse complement strand
GGCCATGAGTGCTTCATATATATATATATATATATATATATATATATATATATATATATATATATATAAATGCGTAAATAACCACGCAGAAATATAAAAAAATATTAATCCGGGCGCATTCGTAATTTAACACATGTTCAAGGAGTACAGGAGACGGGTGATACATGGGTGTATGGGCTTATATATGACCCTAACACCTGAGTAGATTAAAAAAAAACATATAATATGGGAATTGGTCAGCTACAGTTCCTCCCATACTTTAGGAAATAAGCTATATGCAGCTATATCCATATTTTACATAATTTTATACGTATCATAAATTTTACCAATTATAAAACTATCTAATTTATACAATCCTGGACTTAATATTTAATTCACTACTTTTTATCAATGAAAATTTAATAATATTTCTTTCACTACTAGATTTACCGTAAAGATTTTTTTGCAGGATTATCCCAGTCAGTTGAGTGATTACAATTCCAGTCAGTTGAGTGATTACAATTCCAGTCAGTTGAGTGATTACAATTCCAGTCAGTTGAGTGATTACAATTCCAGTCAGTTGAGTGATTACAATTCCAGTCAGTTGAGTGATTACAATCCCAGTCAGTTGAGTGATTACAATTTCCTATGTGAACAATGTATTTGATTCGTGACTTGTGCTATTCATGTTATTCCATCGTTCAGCTTAGGTGTTTGGTAATTTTCACAAAAAATATAATTTATTACAATCTTATGGAATTTCATACACCCAACCACTATAACTACTCAAGGAGTATCTTATATCAAGATTCCTAAATGCTGTATTGTTATTAAATTATTGTAGTAATTCAGGCAGGAGCAGGAGGCAGGAGGCAGGAGGCCAGGTCGGAGGCAATGAGGCATCATTGAACTCCTTGAAAAGCAGGAGGCCTGGTCGACGACCG
Organism: Procambarus clarkii; assembly: GCF_040958095.1. Taxonomy (NCBI): domain Eukaryota; kingdom Metazoa; phylum Arthropoda; class Malacostraca; order Decapoda; family Cambaridae; genus Procambarus; species Procambarus clarkii. Next base: position 4,937,865 of record NC_091188.1, on the reverse strand, counting down.
GGCCGCGCGGACGCTAAGCCTCGGAAGCACCTCAACGTATTTTATAATTTCATTGACGTTATCATGAAGTGGCAGATTGAAATATTGATGATAGTGGATCTCACATCACACAGGTACCTCTTAACTAATTCAAGTCAACTCTTCCACTTGTTCCAGCCCACCAGGACCTGATCCGGCGCACATGAAGCAAGTGAACCGCACTATTGTCTCGTCTCTGGAGTCGTATCATGCCTCAAAACACCAGAGGATCGCTGCCCACAGTGGGTGGCCCCCTGTCGGAAAACTATGACAGACAACCCTGATGTTCATCTTGGCTACGTTGATCAGGTTAAGCTGTTCTCACACCAGCCATCTGATTCATCGTCTCAAAAGATCCGTCACAGCTGAATGACCTTTACTCAACTGACGTCTTGATGCCCACAGGAATACAGAAGCCTGATGCCCCACAGGAACACAGAAGCCTGATGCCCACAGGAACACAGAAGCCTGATGCCCCACAGGAACACAGAAGCCTGATGCCCCACAGGAACACAGAAGCCTGATGCCCACAGGAACACAGAAGCCTGATGCCCCATAGGAACACAGAAGCCTGATGCCCACAGGAACACAGAAGCCTGATGCCCACAGGAACACAGAAGCCTGATGCCCCACAGGAACACAGAAGCCTGATGCCCACAGGAACACAGAAGCCTGATGCCCCATAGGAACACAGAAGCCTGATGCCCACAGAAACACAGAAGCCTGATGCTCCACAGGAACACAGAAGCCTGATGCCCCACAGGAACACAGAAGCCTGATGCCCACACGAACACAGAAGCCTGATGCCCACAGGAACACAGAAGCCTGATGCCCCACAGGAACACAGAAGTCTTTGAAAAGCTCCCACAACCCACGTGCTTAAACATAATCATAACTTACATTGCTCAAAAGAAAAAATACATCACCTTTGAAATAAAAACGAGACGAAAAATACACTTTGGATAAAAAAAATACATCATGCAACATTTAATACACTCGGATTTAATTAAAAAAAACAAGATACCCTCCAGACTTGAAACAGAGAATTCTTGCCACTGACATATGTCTCTCCGGGGTAGAAGAGAGATTGGAGATGACTGATGATGCTGATGATGGGGAGGGATAGGGAGGATAGAGGATCCTCTAGGTGTTAAGGGATGGGTACAGAGGAAGGGGGGAATGGATGAGAGCAAACTCTAGATTGGATTAAAATGAATATTATGTAAAAAAACAAGAACTTGATATGGTAATGGGCTGTTGATAAAATGAGGAAAAAGGGAGGGAGAGATAGGAAGAGAAAACAGAATGAAAAACAAAGGAGGGAGAGAAAAATAGGGTGTGGAAAGGGAGTGGGATAGAGGGTAGGAGACTTCATGGAGAGAAGCCGTAAGTATGGGTAAGGGTGAGATGAATGGGAAGTAATATGAAAATCAAGAAATATAGAAGGGAAAATTGAGTGAAGCGTGGAAGAGAAACAACAGGAAGGAGCAAAAATAGGAGAGAAAGAGGCGAATGAACGCAAGAGAGGAAATTTGAAAACGGAGGAAGTAAAATGTGTTGGAGAAAGAAGAACGGAATGAGATAACTAAGGATAACATCCTGAAACAAGAATGGGGAAATGATAACAAAGGGCAAAGAAAATAAGTGAGAAATCAGGTAGTGAAAAGTCCGGTATAAACAGGACCTGCCTTCCCATACCAGGCAAGGAGGTCCTGTTGACACGCAACCAACCCCACATTTCCATTTCTCTAACCAATGCTTCAAACCTTCCCCCACTGTATTTATGTTCATAAAGTTACTTTGTAACCCCCTATTCCCCCACACAACTTGCATCCACTGTTTCCTATTCTTTCTTAGATTGATGTTTCTGGCATCTAACTTATTTTCACTTTGGTCAGTAGAAGGATGAAGACCAAACCAAACACTAGAAGTTAAGGAGACGACGACGTTTCGGTCCGTCCTGGACCGAAAGTCGACAGTTATCACAATCGACTTGATAAAGGGTCCAGGACGGACCGAAACGTCTTCGCCGTCTCCTCAATTTCTGGTGTGTTGGGGTTTGGTCATCATATCGCCAGCCACGTTATTTCGACTCGACGACTTTCTGCATAGTCTGAGCTCGATTCTCGAAGTTTCGCGGGGGTTATAGGCACCGTTCCTCCACTAGGTTCTCGAATCCCAGTTCGTGTCATATCTTCCTTTATTCTATGCCATTCTTGGCAGTGGAAATGTTGCTTTATTTGTCTTTATAAGGAATTTTCCTAATTCCCTGGATGAACTCAGTCATTATTTTCAGTATATTTTCCAGATAATTTTCAGGCATTCTAAAGTTCGTTGAGTGGTATAATTCGTGTCAAATGTCACAACAGTGAGATAAAGTTGCACGGTAATAATCAGCTATGCAAGTGCGACTGTGAAAAGGTTTATCACTTGAAGGGATACGAGAACAAGGAGTTGGGATAGAAGGGAAAGATGGAATGGGGGCTAAGCAATTCCTTCCATTGGTTTAAGATAATGACAACAATACCAGGTGCCTCGTATCATGCGTGTGTTGTCTCCAAAAGTCTTATTCAAGTCTGGGTTCATAATATCGTTATCTGTCTCACTGGCAAACGCTTCAGTAAAGTTTGTAAAGAGCGAGTGCACTCGCCCACTTGTGAACCCATGTTCGGTATCTTTTAATAATCAGTTTTTGAAGAGGAGTAAGAAAGGCATTTGGGTACATATATATATTTTTTTAAATGATTTCACCCCTTAATGTACGATAAGCTACTTGAATGAAAAATTGAGTTAAATCATTCAAATTGTTTTTTTTTAATCAGGATTATGTTCATATCTCTTAACAGTTCTGGTATGGTGGCCAGTTCAAATAATTTAATGAATATATATGACAAGTGTTGAACAATATCTTCTTTATCTTCTTTGAGGATCTTGTAAAATGCTTTGTTGGAGCCAGAGAACTTAAACTTTAGATCTTTACCCTGGCTATAACTAGTGCCCTAGTAACTATTTAACTTATTAGCTTCAATTCACTGACAAATATACACAAGAAAAAACTCGGCTATATTAACCTGATGTTCTCATGCCAAGACTGAGATCAAACACTCCGAAATATTTATTTTATTTCTCTGTTGGCTCTGACTGGAGCCGGTCGGCCGAGCGGACAGCACGCTGGACTTGTGATCCTGTGGTCCTGGGGTCGATCCCAGGCGCCGGCGAGAAACAATGGGCAGAGTTTCTTTCACCCTATGCCCCTGTTACCTAGCAGTAAAATAGGTACCTGGGTGTTAGTCAGCTGTCACGGGCTGCTTCCTGGGGGTGGAGGTCTGGTCGAGGACCGGGCCGCGGGGACACTAAAAAGCCCCGAAATCATCTCAAGATAACCTCAAGACTGTTGTACCGTCCCAGTCCTCAAGTCCTAACACGAACGCAGGAATAAAAATAAACTATAGGACTAATGGACTATAAGAGGCGCCTCCTGCCTATCTCCACCCAAACTCACAATATCCACCCTCATTGTGTTGCTGTAATGCAACGGGACAAAAAACTTTTTGAAATTAGATTTTGCTTCCCACCGCCTGGGTCTCCAATGCGCTTCGATGGGCGACTTATTTCTGGGTATTCTGGGTATTCACAGCCTGGAAGCTCTCTCTCTCTCTCTCTCTCTCTCTCTCTCTCTCTCTCTCTCTCTCTCTCTCTCTCTCTCTCTCTCTCTCTCTCTCTCGTTTAATATACGATACCTTGCCTTCGTGCTTAGTGAAGGCCATCATAGTGGCATTGTACACCTAACGTCTTCCTGGAAAGGGGGGTTAGAGATAAGGAAAACTGGAAGGCAGACAAGGAGGAAGGAAGTTAAGCTGATGAATGATACCACTTCTTAGTTTTCCTAATAAACACAAGTTTTAGCTAAGAAGAGAGAGAGAGAGAGAGAGAGATACAGAGACAGAGATAGAGAAACAGAAATAGAGAGAGAGAGAGAGAGAGAGAGAGAGAGAGAGAGAGAGAGAGAGAGAGAGAGAGAGAGAGAGAGAAATACAGAGAGAGAGAGAGAGAGAGAGAGAGAGAGAGAGAGAGAGAGAGAGAGAGAGAGAGAGAGAGAGAGAGACAGACAGACAGACAGAGAAAGAGAGGACCCACATTTCCCTGGGCTCCAGGTACCAATCTGGCGTCTTCCTGTGGTAGGTCCCCTCATTTCCCCCCCGCCCGGCCCACGGACTGCTGAGCGAAAACCGACGGAAATTCCCCTCTTTGCTAAACCAAAAATTAATATTCCTGAAACCCTTTTTTTCGCGAGACTAAAAAGCAAAGTGTTATGCGATATATTTCTTTAAACAAAAAATAATATTGTTTTTATATCTTTATTTAATAAAAACACTGTGTGTGTGAGAGAGAGAGAGAGAGAGAGAGAGAGAGAGAGAGAGAGAGAGAGAGAGAGAGAGAGAGAGAGAGAGAGAGAGAGAGAGAGAGAGAGAGAGAGAATAGTGTAACTTAGTGACAACCAATTTCCAACATTAACATCCCGTCACTGTTTACTGTACCAGTGCTTGCCGTGCTTGGAGATACAGACCTCAGTAATGATGAGCCTCTCTGAAACCCTCTCTCTATACTCCTGTTCCTCAAGCACGGTAAGTCTGCCTCCTTCCCCCCAGTACTCCTGTCACCCTGCTTGCGGAGTCAGTCCAAGCAAGCTGTTGTTGAAGATTCGCTACCTGGAACAAAAAGTTCCAAATAGCACGGGCTATGGTGAGCCCGTAGTGCCTTAACCAAGCAAGCATACCTCACGCCCTTATCACAGGTGGACATGAGGATAGAAAGGCTGTACAATGCCTATTGACCCACTCGTGAAGGTTCTACTCACAATTACAATCACAATTACTCATGTAATTCGCCTGTCCTTCGATTTAATTCATCCACCTACTCACGCAAACTATGTCTGTGAGCAATATTATAAATTAATTTACTGTTCCTCTTTCCAAACCTGGTTTATTCCACAATATGTCTTCGTCGTTTCGTGTTCTCTTCTAAGGTAATTAAAATATTTATATACATACCTAAACACTCGTTTATATATGTTTAACCTACGCTTGAAACAATACAGCGTTCCTACGCAGCGGTATGTGGATGTGTGACTACTTATTTGCGCTGGAGGACGGGTCTGATATGTACTATATTGCACGCAAGACACGCCATCATGTGAGGGGTCTGATACGCACTATATTGCACGCAAGACGCACCATCATGTGAGGGGTCTGATACGCACTATATTGCACGCAAGACGCACCATCATGTGAGGGGTCTGATACGCACCATGATGTACACATATCATACCCTACTGAGGACGACATGATACGCACGCACTTGCACGCATTTCACCCCCTCCCGAGCACGATATTGTACGCAAATCACACAGCCAGAGGACAAGTTGCGGCATCACGACGAAATCTAAAATTTACCGCCATTCACTTTATCATAACCATCCAGCTGGCGCTACAATAACTCAATTTTCACGGGGAAAAATGTTCGTGGACTCTTGAAAACTTCCCCCGCCGCTTCGTGGCTGGTTTTTTATTTTTTTGAGGGGTCACTGAGTAATTTCGATTGGAGCGTATTTTAAATTATATTGAGCTAATGGTCTCTTTCCTGTCACTGAATATTATAATATAATTTTTGCATTGATTGCGTCGTACTCTGGACTAGGATTTATCAACCTACAAGCAGGACCTTCAAAACTCCACCGCAAGCGTAATGATGTCATTGTGGCACTCACTAGAAAATGCTCGAGAAACGCAGTAAAATACTTGATATCGCCACTGACGGCTGATTGCTAATGCTGGAAGCTATCCTCGTCAAAGAAAACGAGACCTTATGCATGTATTCAGAATACTGACTTTGCATCATTACCCTCACTGAGGACTTAGACCTCGACCAGTAACATGGCGTCGTAGCAGAGAAAACCTCTCCCACTCACAATCACCTGAGTACCACGGCTTGATTCACCTAATCTCTACCTCATTTCTATCCGTGTACATCTTCCATATATTTATACACGAATATATATAGATCTCACACGAAGGTGTTCCAGGCAGGAACGATATGATGAACACATAACTCATCATACAGTTATTCTTGTTGTGTTTACTTCTCCTAAAACTCAGAATGACCAGGAATTTTGGTAGCTTAATCACTCATATATACTATATATATAAGAAAATACAATGATAACACTTGCCTATCAACAGTAAGTTAGTCTTCATGTTATTCTTCTAAGAACGAAATCTTCAGATGCACCTGCGCTTACCTGTGAAAGAAGAATTTGGCAATTAGAAGTTATAATTTAATTACAAATTGAAGCAGAATATACAAAGGATTTATTTGCTATTTACCTGTCGAAAAAATTGCAATTAAGTATAAGAACATCTTTTCTTATAGTTTTAAGTTGTTTATAAATAGTTTTAAATGGTTATATTATCAAGAAGCTCGACTTGAACGATACTTAGAAAAAGTTTAGTGACATGCAATATCTGAAAGTCGTCATGTGTCATTACGAAACCTAATACATGTGTATATGAATATATATATATTTATATATACACTACAAGAAAGAACGTCTGTTTGTCTGTCCAATGTTTGAGGCTAGATGCTTGTGGCTAGCCTCGCGCAGCTGTGCAGGGTGCACGGTCTGGGGAACGGAATGGACGTAGGTTGGTTGGGGTCGTCGGAATTCAAGTGGGAACAGCATACCATGGTTACAAATTGACCCCTATAACTGATATTGCCACTGCCTGCCAACTAAGGCTAAATATTTAAAAAAAAGTAATAATAATAAAAACTAAGTACTGATCTCTGGAAAATTTGCAGAAATTTTCAAATCATCATACTTTGCCTGTAGCAGCGTAAACAGACGCTTTTCTCACAGTTTCAAAGACTATCAAAGTCAATGGGAAACTGTTATAATTAAAAAAAATCAGAGTGGGAAGATCTTTTTTTGTTATTAAAGTATTTTAGTACACGTTGTCCTGATAATAGGGAAGTTAACAGAAATATTTTGTTCATCATTCTGACCATAAAAGGCAAAAACAACCTAGTATCCCCCATCTTAAAATCCCCATCCGTTTTCTCAAAGCCAACGGGAACTGATATAATTTGTATTATTTCACACCTTTTATAGGCTCCTCCTCTCACCTGAATTACCTCTCAAAATACACTCTTTTATTCACTTAATTATCGAAGTTCTCTTAGTCACCTTCGGAGGCAATTAGGAAGTGTATTAAACAAGAAAATATGTGTGCATCAGTAGATAACTACATACCAATATCCTTACGCAGTTGTTCGAGAGATCTTTGAAAAAAGATTGATTACAATTATTGACTATTTATAAAGGCGATTTAGGTTATGAGATAACAGAAGCCCTCCAAACCTGTTACTATAGGTGACTGGAAGATGAAACAGGAACCTAACATGGGGGTAGGACTGTGTCACAGTCTTGGATACAGCTGGGGCATTTGATTGGGCATTTGTCTAAATTCTGATGTGCAAACTAAATCAACCTGATGTTGTTGCGTATTTAATGAAGCTGATTGTCAATGATTTAAAACCACAGAATATCCCAAATGATCATCAATAATCATTCCTCCCACGAACCCTGCAAAAGAAGAACGTCTTCCCCAAAAATCAGAGATCAGATCGTTTCAATGGAAGATGCACTTCACCGAATTAAGGAAGGAAGACATTCACGAAAGACAGGTGTGATGTCTGAGTTTTACGTAAGACATATAGAGGCCATAACTCAAATAAAAATGACCATAACAATTCAAAGTCACTGACATCATTTCAGTTCCCTGCCAATCACACGAAGGTCAAGCATGAGGTTCGAAACTAATAATCCGATATATTGCTCGTTGATATTTACACAAGGTGTATAGAGATGGATAAAGATCTGTGTTCACTAGACATGCAAAATATGTTGCAGGTAAATGAGCTTTGAAGATGTAGAGGTTTTTGGAGGGGCAAGCATCACTTGGGAGCAAAATAGTGCACATTAAATACTCAGGTCTACATATATTATATATATATATATATATATATATATATATATATATATATATATATATATATATATATATATATATATATATATATATATATATATATATATGTCGTACCTAATAGCCAGAATGCACTTCTCAGCCTACTATGCAAGGCCCGATTTGCCTAATAAGCCAAGTTTTTCTGAATTAATATATTTTTTCTAATTTTTTCCTTATGAAATGATAAAGCTACCCATTTCATTATGTATGAGGTCAATTTTTTTTATTGGAGTTAAAATTAACGTAGATATATGACCGAACCTAACCAACCCTACCTAACCTAACCTAACCTATCTCTATCAGTTAGGTTAGGTTAGGTAGCAGAAAAAGTTAGGTTAGGTTAGGTTAGGTAGGTTAGGTAGTCGAAAAAACATTAATTCATGAAAACTTGGCTTATTAGGCAAATTGGGCCTTGCATAGTTGGCTGAGAAGTGCGTTCTGGCTATTAGGTACGACATATATATATATATATATATATATACTGTTGCATATACATAAAACAGTGTACAGTTTATATTATTTAATAATTTTTAGCTGAACCACAACTTTATAAACAATACTAAACACTTGAAAGCAACAAGAATTAGACCTATTTAAGCCTATGTAAACGTATCGTATGCTTAACCTATTCACGTAGTATTTCTAATAGAAATTTTCAAAATTTTCATAAAAACCATTATTTATGTGTATTAGACCATACAACTATTTGCATAATAATTTGTTATGACAGAATAAACACATTATGAGTAAAACTACATAAAGTTTTGATACAGTTGAAGGTGCAGTGTCTCTGTACCCAAAATCTACACACCTGGTGGTGGTTCATTTTAAATTCATTGATTCGATGTCTTTTAAAAGCGATATTGATCATTCTTGCAATAATTTTCCCTCTGGTGATCCAGTAGCTAAAAGGTAACTTTTCCGGGGCTTACCGTAAAGTTATTCAGTGTGTGAGAGAGGATATGAGGAAAGTTTGGCAGGACCCACGTGCATACACACACATACACACACACACACACACACACACACACACACACACACACACACACACACACACACACACACACACACACACACACACACAAGGATTTGATGTGGTATGGGCTGACTCCATGCACAGTTTCAAGTGTAGATATGATAGAGCCCAATAGGCTCAGGAATCTGTACACCTGTTGATTGACGGTTGAGAGACAGAATCAAAGAGCCGGTGAGTACACACACACACACACACACACACACACACACACACACACACACACACACACACACACACACACACACACACTCACACATTCTCCCTCTATCCACACAAACACAGACACACATTCTTCCTCTACAACACACAAACCATTAGGACTGTAAAAAGGGGGGCGGGAGTAAACACCACATCGTTGGAACCACAGAAGGGATATAATGTCGACATGTAACTCTGATTATTTACTGTGACTTTGGCAATTTAATGCATTTCAGCTCTTCTTCCAACAGTCTCAGATTCCAGGTCATCAAGAGAAAGGGATTCCGAACTATATTTGGATTATTATTAAATCAGTGCTAAAAAAAATTTTTTTTGCCATGTTCAGGAAACAAAGTTAACGGAAAATTACTTGACCTCCAATGCAATGACTCGACTCGATGCAATGACCTGCGGCTGAATGCTTCCTTCTGTAACACCACTGACCCACCTCAAGCTCACAATCCTAGAGCAGAAACGAAACCCTGAGACCGTGGACACGGAGTTGGAGCGGATTTCAATACCTTGTTGGGGGGCAGAAGGTGCGCTGAAAAGCCTCTGGATAGGAGGAGCGCTGAGAGCCATCGAAGTGTAGCTGAGAGCCCGTAAGAGATGGACGCTGAGAGGTCGAATTAAACACAAAAGATCCGGCGGAAACAAGGGACGTCACTTTCCCTGCAATCTGCGAGACTGAAGATCAAAGGGGATTGGGGTGAGAGAGAGAGAGGGCAGGGTATAGGGTGGGTACGATGGAATAGGGATTAGGTGGAGTGGGAGGGAATAGGGTGGAGTGGGGGATGTTGTGTGGGTGAGAGAGGACTGGGTCTAGGTGGGTATATTACAGTATAAGCTGGGAAAGGACAGCGAATAGAGAGGAAAGAGAGATGATAATGTATAGGGTGGGAAGAGAGTCAAAAGTAGAGCTTTAGATGAAAAAAAAAGTATAAGACTGTGAGAGATAAGGATATATACAAATATTATATATATATATATATATTTATATATATATATATATATATATATATATATATATATATATATATATATATATATATCATATATATACATACATATATATATATACTGGTACCTCCACTGCTGTTCCACTGGTGCCTCCCCTAGTGTTCCACTAGTGCTCCTTAGACGGAACACAGGACCAGCGAAAGATATGCAGGACATTTTTAGCATGAGCCCGAGGGGGGTAGTTCCGAGTACTTCAAGATGATAGTTCAACCCCACACTCTGGAGAATTTACGGTACTGGTGTGATGAAGAGGGTTTTGTGTGGTCCTATGGAGAGGCATTGTGTGGTCCTGTGTAGAGGCATTGTGTGGTCCTGTGTAGAGGCATATAAGGAAGATGTTCAGCTGCAGACGAAGGGAGATAGCTGTCTGCTAATGGAAGAAAGCTCAGCTTCGCTGCTGATTTGCTTTGGAGGGGACATTAAACCTAGACTATATTGGTGGAGGAAGGGAGAGGAATTTGTAAATAGATTGAAAGTTTACAGGCAACATACACACACACACACACACACACACACACACACACACACACACACACACAATCACACACACACACACACACTCACACACACTGTTGGAGATATATCAGTGACAAAAGAAATAGGATCCTCTTTTTTTCCCAGTGATTGTCGATGATGGAAAATGGATGATGCTGGTTGTTGACTGGTAAGTGTTGACTGGCTAGTGTTGACTGGCTAGTCTTGACTGGCTAGTCTTGACTGGCTAGTCTTGACTGTCTGTCTGGCTGGCTCTGGCTCCGGCTCTAGCTGGCCAGTATATCAGAAATATTTAAATAATCTCAATTCCTCTTGTGAAATCACAAAACCGTGAAGGAATTCTGATTCGCAGCTCTGTCTCTATTCCTGAATTTCTCTCCCTACACTCAACTGTAGCTCTATGTAACCCATCGTAAGCTCTATATCCACATGTCTATGTGTCTATTTCCATTTTACATATGCCTATTTTAATCTTCAAATTAGGCATATGAATATATATATATATATATATATATATATATATATATATATATATATATATATATATATATATATATATATATATATATATATATACATATATATACATATACATATATATATATATATATATATATATACATATATATATATATATATATATATATATTATATATATATATATATGTCGTACCTAGTAGCCAGAACTCACTTTTTGGCCTACTATGCAAGGCCCGATTTGCCTAATAAGCCAAGTTTTCCTGAATTAATATATTTTTTCTAATTTTTTTCTTATGAAATGATAAAGCTACCAATTTCATTATGTATGAGGTCAATTTTTTCTTATTGGAGTTAAAATTAACGTAGATATATGACCGAACCTAACCAACCCTACCTAACCTAACCTAACCTATCTTTATAGGTTAGGTTAGGTTAGGTAGCCGAAAAAGTTAGGTTAGGTTAGGTTAGGTAGGTTAGGTAGTCGAAAAACAATTAATTCATGAAAACTTGGCTTATTAGGCAAATCGGGCCTTGCATAGTAGGCAGAGAAGTACGTTCTGGCTACTAGGTACGACATATATATATATATATATATATATATATATATATATATATATATATATATATATATATATATATATATATATATATATGACAATGTCAGACCACGGAGGAAAATGAAACAGGAAATTTCCTTAAGTACTTTCGTATTTTAAATACATCTTCAGAAGGAAGATGATTCCTTCTGAAGATGTATTTCATATACGAAAGTACTTAAGGAAATTTCCTGTTTCATTTTCCTCCGTGGTCTGACATTGTCACATTCTTAATCACGTGTTTATTTTCGTGATATACACACACACACACATATATATATATATATATATATATATATATATATATATATATATATATATATATATATATATAGTCTTAAATACAGGCTGTATTTTGACAATGCCAGCCTCGAACCATTTGATCCCTCTGGTGTACATAAACGCTAGTTATGAAAATAATGGCAAAAAAAAGGCCCCCCCCCTAAAAAAAAAAAAAGAGCTTGCAATCTCTGCAACTTCAGAAACATTTTTCATTGTTGCTGAAGCAATTACAAGAACGTAAGAAAGGTGTAGAGTTTGTGATTAAATGACTACTAAGGAATTACCCCAAAGGCCTCGGTGGACTGGTTTGGTGGGGGGGAGGAGGGAGGGGGGGATGGGGGACTGGGGGGGACGGAGAATTATAGTGAACTCTCCACAAAGCAACGTTGGTGGGGGAGGGGGGTGTGGGGGGAGATTTATTAAAGGAGGGGGGGAATGCTAGAAGGAGAGGGGGGGGGGGGTTGTTTGGGGGAGGGGGTGTTAGTTGTGTGGGGGGGGAGCATTCGGAAGAGAAAAGGAGGGAGAGGAGCGAATAGGCATCTCGCCCTCTTCAGCGTTCACTACGTCATGAAACCGATGTACAAAAATTGTGCCCGATCCTAACCTAACAGAGGACCCACAGATAGAAAACGTGACATCACGTCCATTTTGCCAGCTGCTATGATTGCTAGTATAACAAATTTTTTTGATCTTGGACTTTGGTTTGGTTTTGTGTTGGGCTTAAGGTCAATCAATCTATGGAAGGTCATTAATAAGGACACCACGTAAGCTTATTGACCAGGCATCATATACACTTTAGCCCTGAATTTAGTCTAGGACTACCTTACCTTGAGGTTACCTTGAGGTGCTTCCGGGGCTTAGCGTCCCCGCGGCCCGGTCGTCGACCAGGCCTCCTGGTTGCCGGACTGATCAACCAGGCTGTTGGACGCGGCTGCTCGCAGCCTGACGTATGAGTCACAGCCTGGTTGATCAGGTATCCTTTGAAGGTGCTTATCCAGTTCTCTCTTGAACACTGTGAGGGGGTCGGCCAGTTATGCCCCTTATGTGTAGTGGCTAAAGTAAACTTTCTGTGTATATACACACCGAGACGCGGGATACACTCCTTAGTGTACCCCGCTTCTTGGGATACACCAAGAGGAGTATCCCAAGTAGATCAATGGATCAAATATCCATTGATCAATGGATAGATATCCATTGATCAATGGATAGATATCCATTGATGCCTTTAATGCAGGATCTTTGCCTTGTTCCGGTGGCTGGTTGAAGACCAATTAACCTTAGAAGAGTTAACAACGACCATAAGAGGCTACTGTAAGAGTTAATATGGAAGTCTACTTAACATATAACCTGAGAATTCTTAAACTCTGAAAAGTACTACAAGACTAAATAAAAAATAAAAAAACTCGCATTGAATATTCGCAGAGAAGATGGGTATATATATACATTTGACAGTGTATATTTCTAAATAAATAATGCACTTTACAATCACTCGCCTCTGCAGTGACTCTACAGTTAATCTAAGCTGCTGCGAGGTATCTATGGTAAGCAATATATATATATATATATATATATATATATATATATATATATATATATATATATATATATATATATATATATATATATATATATATATATATATGTGTGTGTGTGTGTGTGTGTGTGACTTCACTGCTAAATCTTTTATGTTCTTCTTTGCCATTTTCAAACATGTTTATTTGAAGTACTAATTTTGGCAACATGTAATTAAAATACTGAAAACTGGTGAGTTGGAAAGCACCGAAATACAAGCCTGATAGGTATAAAAGGGAGCGAGGAATTCATCAAGAATACAGCTGAAAAAAAATCATACGGACATCATCTATCCTCCCACTCCCTCCATCCCCTCTCCATTCCCCTCTCCACTCTCTCCACCCCCTATCCCCTCCCCTTCCCCTCCCATTAACCATTCCCCACCTCCATTTCATTATTTCTCCCACATATTTCTTTCTTCATAATTAGATCCATATATATTTCCGATCCCAGTCTGAGCTCTCCACAAAGGCTTTCCTCTCTGGCAGTTCTTAAGTTCATATTTCTGACTTATACTCCAGCAGAAAATTCGTCCCTCGACTTCCTAATTGTAATATTTATTTCCAAGGACACTAAATGCCTAACTCTTTCTTGCATCTCGCTGGCTCGGTCCTTCGGGTTCTCCTAGAGACGGACTCTGTGTGCTATGACATTCATTAGGTAACTGCGAGACATTTATAAAGATCTTAAAGATTCTATATATAAAAAAGGTGAAATTGAATAACCATTGTTTAGAGGATAGGTCTTCAAACGATAGACCCAATCTGAGCATAACATCCAAAGATCGAAATAATAAATACATTATATATCATGGTTATATCTTGAGATGATTTCGGGGCTTTTTAGTGTCCCCGCGGCCCGGTCCTCGACCAGGCCTCCACCCCTAGGAAGCAGCCCGTGACAGCTGACTAACACCCAGGTACCTATTTTACTGCTATGTAACAGGGGCATAGGGTGAAAGAAACTCTGCCCATTGTTTCTCGCCGGCGCCTGGGATCGAACCCAGGACCACAGGATCACAAGATCAGCGTGCTGTCCGCTCGGCCGACCGGCTCCTCTAATGGATCATGGTCAAAACTGAGAGTGGTGTATGATGTATGCAGACTTACAGAATCATTTCATTCATGCATAACATGTGCGAACCAGGAAAGATGAGTACATTGGCCAACTAGCTCACGTTGCTAGCATTATAGCTGTTGTAAACAGCATTGTTCTAAACATTAGTAAATCACTCTGAACACACAGCTTATGTGGCACAGAACTGATTTTAATGGGATTTAAAATGATTGTCAACAAGCCGTCGTCTCTTTGTGACAGTAAATCCCGAATAATTCCAAGTATCCGTCTGGGATGGGGGCGGAGGTTCTCTCCTCAGTGTCTCTGGTAACTAGTCGTTGTATTCAGTCCTGAAGACCTGCTACAACACTGTACAAATCTCTCGTTTTCATGCTTCTCGTGTCCTAACAATTAAGCTGATATGTCGGGAAAAGCTTGAGTGACAAAATATATATATACGGGCTCACCATAGCCCGTGCTACTTGGAACTTTTTGTTCCAGGTAGTGAATCTACAACAACAATAACATTGAGTAATAAATAATACTCGAATCCCTCTTACTGGAGAGTGAGATCTATAGCCATTTATCTTTTGTCTACGGGCTCACCATAGCCCGTGCTACTTGGAACTTTGTTCCAGGTAGCAAATCTTTAACAACAACAACATCGGCCTATTAACCTTGTTGTAACTAATGTTATATTATTTAACTATTCCAATGTTCGAATTCCTTGTTCTTCAAGAATAGGTGTGGACATCAGGCCAGTTCGAGAATTGCAATAAGTGCAAGATGCTGCTAGAATATTTCCTCCATTCAACGTAGAGTTTACCAAAGTCGGTATTTTGTAGGTCTCGAGCATTGTATCACATCCATTACAAACTTTAGACACTGACTCTGAAATATCGTTACAATTGACCAGATATCTAGTTAAGAAAACTCTCTCATATTGATATTTTTAAGATTGTCTGGTCTCGAATACCATTCCACCTTTTCTCCCCCCTTTTATTCATCTCTTCCAATCTTTCTTCCTCTCTCTCTCTCTCTCTCTCTCTCTCTCTCTCTCTCTCTCTCTCTCTCTCTCTCTCTCTCTCTCTCTCTCTCTCTCCACCGTTCTGTCTCGGCTACCGTCTCTTTCCTTTCCCCGTCTCCCAAACTCTCTCGTTATCCCGTATTAGAGACTTAGGACAAATTCCTTCATTAAAATTAATCCAAATTTAACCTGAACAGGTGAAGGATTAGATTACATAACGCTCATTACTGGCTTGGGAGGATCAGGAGGCAACCTGAACACTGAACATTTGTTCTATTCATTTTGTTTAGAAAATCCTTTAATTGGTTTCCAGCGGAGGAAGAGTTGCTCCCGTGGGCGCGTTCAAGAGGGTTCACATTATGGGAGGTGATCCCGTTAGTGGGGGGGGGAGGGGAGGGGGGGTAAGGGCAGTTGTAAAATAAAATAGCCTGGAGATGGAACCTTAAAAATATTTTGCAGTTAATATGCAATTTATTTATAAATGACTGGATACAAACACACACACACACACACACACACACACACACACACACACACACACACACACACACACACACACACACACACACAATTGGTGTGTGTGTGTGTATACTCACCAATACTCACCAATAGGTGAGTACACACACACACACACTTCCATGTCTCACTTCATTTCTTAACTTTTTTACTTCGTTACTTAACTGGACCTCACTTTCCCATGGTTACTTTTAAGTAAATATTCTTAAGCACCACCACGATATCACCACCACCACTACCACCCCCCCACGTCTACCACTCCCTCTACCACCAGCATCACCACCACTTCCACCACCCTCATGTCTACCACTCTCCCTCCACCACTAGCATCACCACCACTACCACCCCCATGTCTACCACTCTCTCTCCACCACCAGCACCACCACCACTACTACCACCCCCCCCCCCCCCCCACGTCTACCACTCCCTCCACCACCAGCACCAGCACCATTACCACCTCCAAGATATTGACAAATGGCGTTTGAGTCGACGAGCCAGATCAGCCATTACACTCATGTGGAGACGAGCGTGATGGTGATGAGAAGGCAGGCTGCTGGAGGCAGGCTGCTGGAGGCAGGCTGCTGGAGGCAGGCTGCTGGAGGCAGGCTGCTGGAGGCAGGCTGCTGGAGGCAGGCTGCTGGAGGCAGGCTGCTGGAGGCAGGCTGCTGGAGGCAGGCTGCTGGAGGCAGGCTGTGTAAGGCAGGCTGCTGGAGGCAGGCTGTGGAAGGCAGGCTGTGGAAGGCAGGCTGTGGAAGGCAGGCTGCTGGAGGCAGGCTGCTGGAGGCAGACTGCTGGAGGCAGGCTGTGGAAGGCAGGCTGTGGAAGGCAGGCTGTGGAAGGCAGGCTGCTGGAGGCAGGCTGCTGGAGGCAGGCTGCTGGAGGCAGGCTGCTAGAGGCAGGCTATGTGAGGTCTTCTTGGTGGTGGTGGAAACAGAAATACAAGTGATAGTCATAGATAACGATAGCTTGAAAATTACAGCAAGAATAAAGCCATGGTAATAACAGCTGATCAAAATATGGTGACTTTGAAAGCTAAAAGATAAAACTATACAAACAGTGAAAGAAATGGAGAGAAGTGAGGGAGGAAATTATCAGGGGAGAAAGCGCCAAGCCATTACGACTATATAGCACTTGGAAGGGATCTGGATAAGGATTTTTGGGATGGGATGGGAAGTTCGAAGTAGCACGGTCTATGGTGAGCCCGTCGTGGATTTACCTACCACAGGAGCAGTGCTGTGTATGCGTCTGCGTGACTGAAAACGCTCAATCTGTGTGTGTCCCCTTCAGCTGTGACGATTCACAAGGGGTTTGATTAACGAGAAAAAAAACTTTATTGCTCATTAACGATCATCACACTGCATTAGATGCTATCTGAACGCAAGATATTGCGTTCATATAGATCCTGCATTTTGCGTTCTTCGCATTTCAGCCGAAGTTCTCGGTGACTCTTGCAATTGCAAGTTCAGTTCGTTTCTTGCCTCGATGGCGTAACTTCGGAGACCATTTCAAGTTAGAATTAAATTTTTCAACATTTGTCAGTACTGTTGTAGAAATGATTTCACTTTGAGCATTTTTATCTAGATTCTCAAACTGCATGTGTCTTCTATGTATTGTGTTCATATGTGACTCGCTCCATGTCCTCACACCTGACTCGACCTTTGACCTCACAACTGACTCTCCCTGAGTCTCATAGCCTCAATTCCATTTGTATTCATTTGAAGTCACAGACATTAGGTGACTTCAAAATTGTGGATTATGTGTTTGTTTTATTCGTTTGTTTTTGTTTTGTTCTTGCTCTCTGGGATGGGATTGATTGCCTGTGTGGCCACATATTCCAAGAAATGTTTGTGTGTGATGATTTTAACGATAGTGACTGATAGTGTCTGCGGTGAAGGGAAGCTCTCTGGTGATTCGTTATCGTGATAAGGTGTAGTGTAGGCGACTGTGGTGATAGTCACATGATATATCCCCGGTGTTGCCCGGGTCTCTCTCTCTCTCTCTCTCTCTCTCTCTCTCTCTCTCTCTCTCTCTCTCTCTCTCTCTCTCTCTCTCTCTCTCTCTCTCTCTCTCTCTCCTCTATATCTATCTCTATCTCAGTTTCTACATCTCTCTCTCTCTCTCTATCTATCTATCTCTGTACATATGTCTCTACCTATCTCTATATCTTTCTAACTATCTGTCTAGCTATCTCTTCGTCCTCACCCCCCTCCTCCAACCCCTCTTCCCCTTCGAGGCCTCCGTTCAAGGAGCCATGAAAGAGATGCATGGGTCTCAGAAGCTTTGCTTCTCCTTTCTCTTCTCCTTTTTCCATTTCAGAAAATGGAAAAATGGAAAAAAAATGGAAAAAATGTGACTGCATTTCTCTGCAGCAACAACTCCACGTTACTCACACTCCATATTTCACACTTCACTCCATGAAAGACTCCATGAAGATTGCTTAAGAGTGTGTGTATAACTTGCTGAAGAGTGTGTATAACTTGCTTAAGAGTGTGTATAACTTGCTTAAGAGTGTGTGTATAACTTGCTGAAGAGTGTGTATAACTTGCTTAAGAGTGTGTATAACTTGCTTAAGAGTGTGTGTATAACTTGCTTAAGAGTGTGCGTATAACTTGCTTAAGAGTGTGCGTATAACTTGCTTAAGAGTGTGCGTATAACTTCTAGTTACAACAATTATAATTGCAACCAAGGTCAATCTTACACCTTCTGGCCCCAGCTTGCACGAGCATAACTATACTCCTCAAGCGATCACAGGAGGAATCCAAGTCTCAGTGTTGAGACAGACGACGTGTGTGTTTGTGTATATCTCGAGGGTGGAGTGTGAGCTCCACAAGTCTCATCACTCACTCCAGCTGTCAAGGGCCTGGAGGCAAGAACTCCCCCCAAAGTCAGACAGCCGGAGGATGGATTGAAAATTGCAGAGATTGCTAGGACGTTGGCGGGGAAAAGAAACATTCAAGTAACTTGAAGTCTTTATCTGATGTTGTTTAACCTATTTTGTGGCTGTGGAGAAAACCCGTCATGAAATATTGAGTATTTTAATGTTCTGAATTCAGAGGATGAAATGATCGGTTATCTTGAGATCTTGAGGTTATCTTGAGATGATTTCGGGGCTTTTTAGTGTCCCCGCGGCCAGGTCCTCGACCAGGCCTCCACCCTCAGGAAGCAGCCCGTGACAGCTGACTAACACCCAGGGACCTATTTTACTGCTAAGTAACAGGGGCATAGGGTGAAAGAAACTCTGCCCATTGTTTCTCGCCGACGCCTGGGATCGAACCCAGGACCACAAGATCACAAGTCCAGCGTGCTGTCCGCTCGGCCGACCGGCTCCCGGTTGGTGTGGATCTTTCGATGGTGTGAAGCTGTCTCTCGGTAACACTAAGCTGAGGCGTGAAGCTGTCTCTCAGTAATACCAAGTAGAGATACGAGACACCGAAACAATCAAGCTGAAACAATCATTTGAAACAATCGTTTGACTTCGGCGCTATTTTTTTGTCTTCCTCCGCGACTCATTAACTGGCTTACACGTGTAGTTAAATGTTATTGGCCACAAACATTTACATATCTGCACTACTGAGTTAAAATACATGTCTGAATGTATGGCTAAGACTTAAGAATGAATGGCTAAGACTTACGAAAAGGCTTAAATAATTCTCTCAAACGCTATGGATCAATTAAAAATATAATTAAAATAAGGCTTCAAATTAAATTGCATTATGCACAAGTTCTGATTTTTTTTATATAATGCTTGCCAAAAAACAGTCCGATTTTCCTCGGCGTTAATGTTTTTGAGGAAAAAGGTTATTTAAAACTGGGGACGTCGTTCCATTACGAAAATTTGTCAGATAAGATGTCCTGAAACATTAATATTTATGGCTTGGGGAGAGATAGAAAGCAGAGAGAGCAAGAGAGAGAGAGAGAGAGAGAGAGAGAGAGAGAGAGAGAGAGAGAGAGAGAGAGAGAGAGAGAGAGAGAGAGAGAGAGAGAGAGAGAGAGAGAGAGACGTAAACAATAACATCTGCAGCAACAGATGATTGGGATGCTGCTCCTCTCTCACCTCTGCGTCCACCTGTTGAGCTCAGACATTGGTTTGTTTATCTCTCTTGGAGACGAAGTGTGAACCAGTGCAGTCTTCCCCCCGAATCTGGCTGCTATCTCCCGCGAGTTTGCACTGCCTTCCCGGACTGGACTTGAACTGGACGGTAAGAGCGACCGTTCCAGCATTTCGGTGTTCAATCCCCGATCGCCCAAGTGATTGTGCACCATTCCTTTCGTCCATCTTATCCTCAATCCTTATCCTCATATCTTTTTCCAAGTGCTATGTAGTCGAAATGGCTTATTAGATCCAGTCCACAAATACGTGCGAAATACCATTACATTCACAAGGAGCCTCGAACGTCGAGTCTGAAAAAACACGAGACTGTCGCTTCCTCTTAGCGAGGCCAGTTTGCTCACAGTCGTGGAGGGTCTTGGGAGCACCTGCACGAAGCTTAGACTGAGACTCAAATCCTTCCAAGGAGTTCCACTGGGATAATCGGTACTGATGTGCGTTTTAATCCATATAAGAAAGCCTTTGGTATAGGCCACACTAGCTTATAACGATGACAATTGTAAGAATATATATCTTGGAGCATCACAGTGACCCCTCCCCCCTGGAAGGTCGAAGTATTCTATATACACACACACACGTAAGATATATATTATTCTATATACACACACATGTATATATTATTCTCGTTCAGTTCTTCCACCCATCTAAACATCGTTATGCCCCCCCCCCTCCCCCTCCTCACTGTCCACTATCCACTATCCTACTGAACTTTCCGAGCCCCTTCGTCTTCTTCTTCTTCTTCCTGTCCATTCACTCTTCCATTCATATTTGTGCCCTTTTTCTCACTGTCCTCCCATACCTCTTCACATGGCGCCCTATTCTTTTAATACCTGCCTGTGTACCTCTTCTCTCCGGGCTTGTTTTACATTTCCGCTCTTCCATTTGACCGCTCTGTCTTTAAACTTTAACTCAAGACCATAACAGCTTCTAAATCCTCCACTCACCACAGCTGGTGCTGCCCGCAGCCCTCCACCACACGCGCCACAGCTCGTCTTGAGCCACCACAGTAACCAGAGTCGCCACAGCCAGAACTATACGGCAAGTCACAGCTGCTTTCGACCCGAATGCTTCTAGTCACCACAACCATCAAACACCGGTCGCTCAAAGGCCCTCCCGAAAGGCCTTTTCCATGGCAGAGTTTTGGATTACTTCACACCAGCCACCGCTGTAACCACTAGCTCATTCCCAAGCTGTGCTTCTGCCTTAGTGAATCCACCATCACTACCACAATCACCACCATTACCACCACTACTACCAGCCTCAGATTGCCCCCCCCCCATCCTTGTCTTTCACAGCGACCAGCCAATCCACGGTCGTTCTCTAACGGCAGGAGACCAAACACGAATCATTTGCCTCTCTTCCGGTACTCTATCCTTTCCTCTTCTCTCCTACTTATCCCTCTTCTCTTCTACCTCCATACTTTACTGTGGATCCCTATCCATTTTCTTTCGTCAACAGCAATCTTTCTCTCCCATTTTCCTTCTCTCTCCAATTCATCCCAACTTTTCACTCTCCCCGACGTGTAGATGATGGTAGAGGATATACTCGGGGAGTGTGTATGGTGTGAACATGTTTACACAGGTGATGATGGTGATTGTTGAGGATTGTGGCATTGATGGCAAGAAACGAGAAGGGTAAGGAAAGATTGGTAGGGTATGTGGGGATGACCTGGGCACCAGATAGACCCGGGAACTGCCGGCCACCTCATCTAGTGTATAATATTTTATATATATATTATATATATATATATATGAAAAACAAGATTACGGAGAAAAATTAAGAATTAAATACATGAGCGCTTTCGTTTCTATTAACACAACCTTGGACGTAATGAGAAAATTCATACACTGACAGAATATACACAGGGAAGGTATAGTCCTTTGCAACGTAGTCAGTGTAAAGCGCCCTAAAAGCCTCCTTACTTAGGTTTCTAAGTGATGTTCTAACTTTTGCCAGTGTAGAGTACGCTGCTCTCGTTATCCTATTTATATGTGCCTCAGGAGTTAGATTTAGTGTTACGTCCACTCTCTGGTTACTTTCTCGAATCGTCACTGGAAGGTAGTTTCCCTTCATTGTGTATTGTGTGTGTGTGTGTGTGTGTGTGTGTGTGTGTGTGTGTGTGTGTGTGTGTGTGTGTGTGTGTGTGTGTGTGTGTGTGTGTGTGTGTGTACTCACCTAGTTGTGCTGGCGGGGATTGAGCTTTAGCTCTTTGGTCCTGCCTCTCAACCATCAATCAACAGGTGTACAGGTTCCTGAGCCTATTGGGCTCTATCATATCTACACTTGAAACTGTGTATGGAGTCAGCCTCCACCTGTGTGTGTGTGTGTGTGTGTGTGTGTGTGTGTGTGTGTGTGTGTGTGTGTGTGTGTGTGTGTGTGTGTGTGTGTGTGTGTGCTTGCGTGTGCGTGTGCGAGGATGATGATGCGTGTAGTTGACAATATAAACTTTACCCTGAAGGCACCAAAACAGTCTTCTCTCCACTCTGAAACTCTCCTTCAACTCTCGCACTGGAAAGTTAGTTCATTATTTTTATGCAAGGAATATAATAATATTATAAGTTCTCATACTATACCTTGTACTACATTCACAATGACAATTATTAATGTTAGTATTCCCTCTGTTATTATTGTCTTAACTATTATTTGACAAAGAAACATTGTTAACTGTACCAATTGGCTTGTGTTGTTAAGGGGTCACGTTTCCAGTCATGATATCTTTAAGAACTCTTTCTCTCTCTCTCTCTCTCTCTCTCTCTCTCTCTCTCTCTCTCTCTCTCTCTCTCTCTCTCTCTCTCTCTCTCTCTCTCTCTCTCTCCTCCAACTTGTGAGTCGTCGAAAAGATGTCCAAGTAGAAGAGTTTAATAGGAGGAACAGATTATGGAGTTTTGTCCAGGCAACGACATATTTCTCAAGGCCCCCCTGATAATGGACAAAGAACGAGGCTGTCAGAGATCGCATCGTTTCTATACCCAACCAGAGATGTCCTAACCAACAACGTCGAAATAACCCTATAGACACAAATTATATAAAATTCTACATTAGCCGAGGCACAACACTCGTCCAGTTATCAACATCCAGCTTACACTTCGCTACACTTAACCAATATCGAAGTCCAGACCACATCCACCTCTCATCCGCCAACATCTTCGGCTCACTTCGACTGTGTAACACCTCACTTCACCTCGCCCTGCAGGGTGGAGTGAATGTAGTCCCTGATATTCTCTATGTCACGTTCGCTGTTCCATTTATCCTCGCTTGTCTGTGGCTGTCCTTCCCTTCCCTTCATTGCCTATTGAAGCAAGGGTTTAGTCTGGTCAGCCTCGCCCTTGAGTTGGGCGAATGGCTCTTGTGCATCTACACATTTCTAGGACATGAATTCCACCATATAATTTGTCTTAATCCTTAGTCCTCTGATTCTCTCATTCATTTATTTCCTGTAGGTAAGCCCTCACTCTTATGTCGTCAACTCGCCAGTAATCTCTCTTGTTCCTCAGCTTGTGGTTTGACCGTTCCTTGAGCTCTTACTAGAAGGCTAGACCCAAGGTGATCGCTGGCAGCTCTTCTTAACTCCATTCTCGTGGTGTAAGCAGAAGGGCTACCTGGCGGGTTCTTGTCTCTCTCTCTCTCTCTCTCTCTCTCTCTCTCTCTCTCTCTCTCTTGTTGGCTCTGCTATACACACAATGAAATCACAATAACATGATCTCTGGATCAGGATGACGAGATCGAAACAGGACGCTCGTTCGATGCAGCCGCCCTGCTCCAAATCGAATCACGATTCGGGGAATATGGGCGTATATTGTGGGCGTTATTCGTGCCGGAGTCAATCTTTCATAGGCTGGTCTCACGCCCACTATTTGGCTGTGTTAAACTCGTTGCTTCCTACCTGTGCCCTCTTCTTCCCTTATTAATGCTTCATTCACATGCGTTAGTTCTCCGGCTTTCTTCGTTGCTAAAATATCATTATTGAACACGTCGTGGTGGTGTTGATGGTGACGGTGGTGATGATGGTATTGACAGCGAAGGTGAGAATTGAGTTAGAGATGGTGATTGAGGCGAAGATGGCTAAGGGCACCTAAAGCAGTTGTGTTATTAGCAAGAGTTTAAATATACGGATTCCCCCGGCAGTGTATTGAATGCTGTCTGATGTTCAGCTGCCTCATATATTTTCATGCCAAAATTTTTTTTTATTTTACAGTGTTCCTGTCAGAGTTTCTTTCCTGCCAGGGTATTTTCCCCTTTTCCCTTGTTGCCTCGGAAAGAATGTGAGACTTGAACAAGTTAGAGAACCGAGAACTGCTTAAAAGAAATCTTCGGAGTTAATTTTTGAGTTATTCGTCGTGTTTTTCTTTTATATGTGAGTCTTGGGGCTGAATTAACGAATTAAAAATAACGTTTATCAGGATGGGTTATATAAGGACGGGTTGTATAAGGACGGGTTATATAAGGACGGGCTATCTAAGGACGGGTTATATAAGGACGGGCTATCTAAGGACGGGTTATATAAGGACGGGCTATCTAAGGACGGGTTATATAAGGACGGGCTGTATAAGAACGGGTTATATAAGAACGGGTTATATAAGGACGGGTTATATAAGGACGGGCTGTATAGGGACGGGTTATATAAGGACGGGTTATATAAGGACGGGTTATATAAGAACGGGTTATATAAGGACGGGCTGTATAGGGACGGGTTATATAAGGACGGGTTGTATAAGGACGGGTTATATAAGAACGGGTTATATAAGGACGGGCTGTTTGAGGGTAATCTGGATTCATAGCGAATTACACTCGAACATAATTCTCGTACTACTTCACCCACGTACCAAAAATACCATATAATCATTAAAAACAAAGGAGGTGCAACTGAGAAAAACATCAGTTTTTACGGCGCAGACCACAACGTTCGAAATGAGACGTACTAACCGAGAGGTACGGGTCGGGAAGTTATGACTTGACACGTGTTTACATCCAGTACTGTAAACAATTCGTCAATTAACGAGACCAAAACACACACACAAACACTCAAACAATAATTGAGAAAATTCAGCTCTATTACACCTTAACAAAGATTCCTTGCTGTCAAATGCGAGTCCCGAAGTAGTTGGGCACGTTTCTATTCACCTAATGCACCTGTTCACCTAGTAGTAAATAGGTACCAGGGTGTTAAGGCAGCTGTTGTGGGCTGCATAGTGGTAGTTAGTCAGTAGTTAGACAAGGTGGAGCTCGATAAGCCTAAGATAAGCCACGGTAAGGCGGCCATGGTTGGTAGATTAGCTACATCACAAAGTCAAATTAAAACACAAATTATTTCATGAACATTACAAACTCCAGCGGATAATTACCTGTGCCGCATACACAACTCGTTAAAATTAGTTGGAAATGCATAAAATATTAACATTTTCTGCACAATTTTTTTTTTTTTACCCCAGACGCAGATAAGTCGTTAACGAATATATTGATTAAAGATTATATATGCTAAATAAAACTCTTGAATTCCTAATTTCGGGGGAAATGGAGAGTGATCGTTGAGCGACTCCTCACAATCATCTGCCGCAGACTAATAACCCACAGGGGATCGAACCCTGTGACCAGTGCCTCGTTTAACCCACAGGGAATCGAACCCTGTGATCAGTGCCTCGTTTAACTCACAGGGGATCGAACCCTGTGATCAGTGCCTCGTTAAACCCACAGGGAATCGAACCCTGTGATCAGTGCCTCGTTAAACTCACAGGGAATCGAACCCTGTGATCAGTGCCTCGTTAAACCCACAGGGAATTGAACCCTGTGATCAGTGCCTCGTTTAACCCACAGGGGATCGAACCCTGTGATCAGTGCCTCCTGAACCTCACAGCTAATGCTACATAAAGATTAAAAATAGAGGGACGTAATCTATACAGCCACCGAGAAACATCTAAACAGTTGATAAATATATAAATAACACCAATCAGTAGATCTTGTCCAATACATGTACGATGTATGTACTATAAAATGTATATAAATGTAAAACAGTTCAGTGTGAGAAGCCGTGATTCAGGTTTGTATGATAAACACACGGGAGTCGGTCGGCCGAGCGGACTGCACGCTGGACTTGTGATCCTGTGATCCTGGGTTCGATCCCAGGCGCCGGCGAGAAACAATGGGCAGAGTTTCTTTCACCCTATGCCCCTGTTACCTAGCAGTAAAATAGGTACCTGGGTGTTAGTCAGCTGTCATGGGCTGCTTCCTGGGGGTGGAGGCCTGGTCGAGGACCGGGCCGCGGGGACACTAAAAAGCCCCGAAATCATCTCAAGATAACCTCAAGAAACACAATAAATGTGTATAAGAGATGAGCTCACCTTCTACATCTTCTACGTAAAGGACTAACCTCTGCACTAAAGTCATTATAAAAGACATGAAACTATGCTTAAAATCTATTTAAAATTATTAAAGTTTTGTTTGCTAGTAAATACACATTTTCGTTTACAATATATATATATATATATATATATATATATATATATATATATATATATATATATATATATATATATATATATATATATATATATATATATATATACACACACACACACACACACACACACACATTACCGAGCGTTTAAAATACCTTGGAATCTATTATGAAAACCTGGTGCTAATGACTCCGTTGCAAGGTGGGGTTACACGACACCAAGACCTTGACCTTTCGGCAATCTCACAATTTTTTCCCCCAAGAATAAACTTTTATGGTATCGTTTGAAGACGACATCTCGAAGCTGACGGCGGCCAGGGACGTGGGAAGTCACACAGACGAAGGTGCGCATCAAATCACGCATTTGCAGTAAGAAATGCCCATTTGTTTCCACCATCGCCCGAGATCGATGCCCATTTAGATAACCTAATCCCAAATGAAAAATAATAAGTACCTTTTGTTGACCAGACCACACAGTAGAAGTTGAAGGGACGACGACGTTTCGGTCCGTCCTGGACCATTCTCAAATCGATTGTGAAGGGGAGGTAGAGACAGGCAATAAATAGGCAAGAGAGAGCTGAGAAGAAAATTAAGGTGTAGGAGATAGTAGTAATATCTTCGTTCGTTAATAAGTGCCTTTCAGTAGCTAAGAAGTGGCTATCTTCTTAATGTTTCTTGTTCCCGGTGACGAAAAGACGTGTTCGTCTTCGTCCAAGACGAACACGTCAACGAAACACGAGTAGTGTTTTCCATTTGCTTCACCACTAAGTACTCACGAGCCCCACAACCACACAACACACTCGTACCTGGTAGGAGGGACGGCTCATGTCGTGATGGCTCACTCAGGGGAGCTGTAAACTCCTACACCTCCCGAAGGATGAGATGCAAGAGTCAAATAACATTAACGTGAAGTAGTGAGTCTTGTGAGTGCATCATTGAGGCTCAGAGCCCTTGTGCGGAGTGTTGAGATGAAGTGAAGCTTGTGTTGAAGTAGGAGGCCGGAAGTATTGTGTGTGTGGGGAGGGGGGGCTGTTAGTAGCCTTATGTGGTGTGGCCACACCACATATGGTGTGGCCACCACCATACACCACGCCAAACACACAACGAAACCACGACGTTGCTACAACGTTCGAACAAGTTTTAACACCTCCTTATCAGTTATAACAACCAATATATCAAGTTGTGACAACGTTCTAATCCGTCATAAACACGTTAAGCCAAGATGTAACAACTTTATTACAAGTTGTAACAAGCAGAAAATAGGGACAGTTACGGTTTGGGTTTCCATGGGGGTGTTGTTGTGGAGGGGGGGGGCCTAGTGTGGGTGTTGAGGTGGGTTGGTCCCGCCTCTCAACTCTCAATCAACTGGTGTACAGATTCCTGAGCCTACTGGGCTCTTATCATATCTAGATTTGAAGCTGTGTATGGAGTCTGCCTCCATCACATCATTGCCTAATGCATTCCATTTGTTAACTACTCTGGAATTGAAAACAATCTTTCTAGTGTCTCTGTGTCTCGTTTGGGTACTTAGTTTCCACCTGTGTCCCCTTGTGCAAGTACCACTTGTGTTAAATAATGTGTCTTTATCAGCCCTGTAAGTGCCCTTGAGAATTTTGTAGGTAGTGATCTGGTCTCCCCCCGAACTCTTCTGTTTTTCAGCGACGTGAGTTTCAATTCATTCAGCTTTTCCTCATAACTCATGGATCGTAGTCCTGCAACTAGACTAGTGGTATACCTTTGACCTATCTCTTCAAGCATACATGACAAGTTATGGACTCCATGCTGGCTCCTCATACTACAGGTTTCGTCTGACATCCGTGGTATGCAAAGTTCTAAATGAATTCTAGCACAAATGTCAAAAGGCAGTTCTGATGTTAGGCGACCTCGCATGCCGCTGATGATATGTTTTTTATATGGGTGAAAGGAGCTTCATCTTTATCTTCTGCTTCAAAATCATTAATCTAGAGTGATGACTACCTAACCTCATCAATATTCTCTATACAAGGAACCTGCTTCCACTGCACGCTGGACTTGTGATCCTGTGGTCCCGGGTTCGATCCTGGGCGCCGGCGAGAAACAATGGGCAGAGTTTCTTTCACCCTTTGCCCCTGTTACCTAGCAGTAAAAGAGGTACCTGGGTGTTAGTCAGCTGTCACGGGCTGCTTCCTGGGGGTGAAGGCCTGGTCGAGGACCGGGCCGCGGGGACACTAAAGCCCCGAAATCATCTCAAGATAACCTCAAGATAGCCATACTGTTCTTATGTGGTGTTCACTTCATCACTACCCTTCCTCAGGATAAATTCTTGTAGGAGAAGATAATATTAGTGTTCAGTGAGAAACCACAAGGTCTCCTCTGAATACTTTTTATTTTCTTCTCCGAGGCTATGGGTCCCCACATTGGCACCAGAGGTGGTACCCTCACAAACTTATATATATATATATATATATATATATATATATATATATATATATATATATATATATATATATATATATATATATGTACATATATATATGTATATATATATATATATATATATATATATATATATATATATATATGTATATATATATATATATATATGTACATATATATATGTATATATATATATATATATATATATATATATATATATATATATGTATATATATATATATATATATATATATATATATATATATATATATATATATATATATATATATATATATATATATATAAGCTCCTGTGAATGATTAGTTCCCCTTTGTGACCCCTTCAAGTCTCAACCCTTTCAAAGAGATTGTGTTTGTCTCTCCATAAAAAGATCCCTCAGGAATGTTATCTGCAGTGAAGCACAGTCTCCAGGAGACTTCCTCGTCGACAGTCCTCAGGAGTCTTCTCATATTTGCTAATCTAACACACACACTACCTCGCTTATGCTCATGGAAAGTATTCAACACATGACCATTATTAAATCTGTAGTGCTGCTGCTACAGATGCTGGTGCTACAGATGCTGGTGCTACAGATGCTGCTGCTGCAGATGCTGGCGCTACAGATGCTGGTGCTACAGATGCTGCTGCTACAGATGCTGCTGCTACAGATGCTAGTGCTGCAGATGCTGGTGCTACAGATGCTGCTGCTACAGATGCTGCTGCTACAGATGCTGCTGCTACAGATGCTAGTGCTGCAGATGCTGGTGCTACAGATGCTGCTGCTACAGATGCTGCTGCTACAGATGCTGCTGCTACAGATGCTAGTGCTGCAGATGCTGGTGCTACAGATGCTGCTGCTACAGATGCTGCTGCTACAGATGCTGCTGCTACAGATGCTAGTGCTGCAGATGCTGGTGCTACAGATGCTGGTGCTACAGATGCTGCTGCTACAGATGCTGGTGCTACAGATGCTGCTGCTACAGATGCTGCTGCTACAGATGCTGCTACAGATGCTGCTGCTACAGATGCTAGTGCTACAGATGTTGGTGCTACTTAATACTAAAGTTGTTTACTTCTTACCGCTTCATAAACCAGGTGTACAAGTGCTCCTTATGATTTGGCACATATATATCTACAATAGGAATTGGTAATCAGTCAGTATGGCTGAGGTTGATGGCTAGATGCTTAAACCTACTTTCACCAAATTTGTCACGGTAATTACTGTTGGGTACATGCCCAACATGGCCGGGTCGTTATAGGCGTGGAAGATAACGGCTCCAGGTGCCACTGTGCCAAACGTACCCTAACGCGAAATCTCGGAATATTATTCACTCGTCTGTGAATTATTTTTTTATTTTTTTATATTTTTGTTTGTTTATTTTTGTTAATGTCATATCGTGAAACGTTATGTGCTACTAAGAAAAAAAATTCTATCCTACTTTGGCCGTAATAAGCAAAACTATAGATTTTCTTGAGCCATAATAGGAACCCACAAAGTTCAAATAATTAACTAGTGGCTCCCACGACCAAAAACTATCACCCAATCCCACCCTCATTCACCACATGTGAAGGCCTTGAACTAGCAGAGGAGGACAGCCAGACAGTTTAAGAAACAGTGACAAGACACAGAAAAAGACAGACAAACAAAACGCCCAGACACACACACACACACACACACACACACACACACACACACACACACACACAGTGTATCTATATGTTAGGTTGCTTCAGCCAAATTATATTCACTTCAACTCTGACTTTGAAAATGTTGACATTGTCAACAAGACGCATCTCTTACCGTCAAGCCATAATACAATTGTAAAATAAACTTTGAAGAGTTAACTTTTCCACTTCCTTCTCAAGAGAAGAACATATTAAATGTAGAAAAGATTGGCGCAAGAATCATTGATATCTCACCCTATCTGTTATATTCAGTAGCATGTGTTACAAGAAAGACTGATACCAAAACATATATATATATATATATATATATATATATATATATATATATATATATATATATATATATATATATATATATATATATATATATATATATATGTATATATATATATATATATATATATATATATATATATATATATATATATATATATGCATATATATATTATACACACACCTCTTGGCAACTTCCTCTATCGGCAAGAGAGCTGATTGGCAACTGGTCTCCAATCATACCTCCATGCAAGAGCTAATTAAGAGTTTCATGTCGCCATGATAATATTCCAAGTTTTGATTAATGTTCCGCTCACTATATGGCACTAAAGGTGTCCTCAGATTCCCCACCAGAAAATTAAAAAAAAAAAAATCTATTACACAAGTATTCGACAAAATGAAAGTCACTTAAAAGGATTCGATTTCATTATGGGAATCCTATTTAGTTAAAAAGGACTCGAGAAATGCAGACTTGATTCGGGGAAAATATCCCATTCAGCACCGGTCTGGTACCTGTCTGAAACAGGTCTTGAACCAGAGTTGGTCATTGGAATGGCACCAGTGTTGGTCTCTGGCATCGTGCCGGTGGTGGAAGGAAGCACCCGGGCTTGTGTAGGGGGGGGGGGCCAAGACGAACTAGCAGTGGTCTGGTGATTAGTCTGTCAACCGCGAACAAGCAATTACGGTAACCAATAGCCTAATGACCAGCCAGTAAATATTATAATAGAGCAAAAGTAAACTAAATATATGAACATTTCTCAGTGTATGTGTTCACACACTGAGAAATGAAGTACATCATTTAGGTAGGAGTAACTGCTGGTCTCCTTTTGGTGGTTGGAATATAAGAAAATATAGGAAAAAAGAAAGGAGTGATATATCATGTGAGTGGAGGTAGTTAGGTATGCTGTGGCAGAGATGCTGTAGAGATCATTCGTAGCGAAGCTGAGGCGTTTTTACACAGGAATTGAAACCATTAGATCTAAATTATTAGATCTAAACATTAGACCATTAGATCTAAATTACATTAATTGTTTATGCAAAGATTATGGTAGTATAAACATTGTAATTGCGCGTATCTATCTATATATAATATATATATATATATATATATATATATATATATATATATATATGATGTTATACCATGAATTTTATAATTTGATAACCAGCTCCATATATGTTTACTATACGATCCGAGTAAAGAAAAGCAGTGTTGCTTTTAATTGTGAAGTTGATGATCCGAGTGATATTAAGTAAACAAATTTAATAATTCTGGGGGAGAGGAAGTCAAAATTGGCACGACTTTTAATAGCCTTAAAATAGCTATTATAACGCCTCTTATTCTTCTATTTCCAAAGCTGAATGAAAATTGTTCTTAAAACCTCTTTTAAATGTTTCGTGTGATTTGTGTTTATAACTTTTTTTGCTTGAAGCTGAACACTTAATTTGACAATATGCTTTCTCATATAGGAGCCGGTGGCTGAGCGGACAGAACACTGGACGCATAATCCTGTGATCCCGGGTTCGATCCCGGGCGCCGGCGAGAAACAATGGGCAGAGTTTCTTTCACCCTGATGCCCCTGTTACCTAGCAGTAAATAGGTACCTGGGAGTTAGTCAGCTGTCTCGGGCTGCTTCCTGGAGGTGGAGGCCTGGTCGAGGACCGGGCCGCGGGAACACTAAGCCCCGAAATCATCTCAAGATAACCTCAAGATAACCTCAAGATAACTTCTCAAGTGCGGCCATCATGTGAATTGGCAGTTCAAGATCGTGAATAGTTCCCTGACGAAATACCCCAGGATGGTACATTAGGCTTTATAGCTCCTTGCTGTAGGGAGCAAAATTGATTGGCGGAGAAGACCAAGACAGGGCGGGGCAGACAGGGCGGGGCGGGACTAATAACCAATGCAGGGTCGAGGGCTGCAGTGTAGTGTACCTTGTGAATTAACCAATCATATACAAGCGTTCCTGAGGCCCCGGACGCCAGGTGGATGTGAACGGCCAGAGAACACACACATACACGGGTACAAAATGCGTACATGTACACAGGTACAATATCCGTAGATATACACAAGAGGCACAGAATGCGTACATGTACACAGGTACAATATCCGTAGATATACACAAGAGGCACAGAATACGTACATGTACACATATATAATATGCGTAGATATACTCACAGACACTAAGCTAGTCTATATCTCTACGCGTAAATTATTTTGTGATAAAGCTTCAACACGGATTCACAGTTGGAAAATTCGTGTTTTGAAGACACCTGCTATAACGAGACGTCAATGGTCACACAAGACAAAGAAAGAAGGGGTGACTGCATCTTCCAGGATTGCCAGAGAGACTTCGGCACTGACCTAGACAGAAGGTTACATAAGAAGCAAGCTGGAGTAACTAGATCCTTATCGAATTGTAGTAGTGAGTCGTAAGAGATTAGAACGGAAGAAGTATAGCGACTGTAATAGGGGATCGATACTATGGGCAACAGTTTCTTAGATATATGCTAGTAATAAAACAGATGGAAGTGCACCTGGGGGTTTAAAGAATGTGAGAAATGGTTGTTAGACTATAATCCAAATAAATGTAAGGTCACGTTATTTGGGAGCAGGGTGAGGAGGCCACGAAAAGAGAATAGAATGAGGAGGAGACCAATTTCAGAGAGGGAGAAGGTAGAAGCTCTAAGCGCAGATATTGCCTCAAAGGCATCACAAAAAGGCACACATTGACAGGCTAACGTCATCAGCGTATGCAAAACTTGACAATGATCGTACAACCTCTAGGAACCTGGGCAGGGACGTTTTCACATAGCTATACACTACCAGTGTTAAACCACTATTACAATGTTTAGCCCCAATGTGAAACATCCACATAAAGAAGCACAAAATAATATTGGAAAACGCACTAAGATTCTCCACATAAGTTGTTCCTGAACATACAAGACGTAGCTACGAGGAAAGGATACCGTGACATAACCCACATCAAGCAGGAAAAGAAGCAAAAGAGGATATGATCCCGACATACAAAATTCTAAGATGCACTGACGATGTTGACAAATAATTTTCTAGCATCAACGTAGACACCGCAAGAGTACATGGTGGTGGACACAGGAAACACAGTCATAGGTGTGTAACGAAGATCTCTTGGAATCGCAGTCCACGGACTCTGGTTCGATTCCCGGCAGAGCTTTTCAACACAAATATATTGCTCACGTAGCCTCAACATGCGAGGTGATTCGATGTAAATATCTGTCCCCCAAAATTGACCACCGAGTGCTGTCGGGGGTTGGGTAAAGGGTCTGACGACTTCCAATTGTTTTAAACAGTCAGTGTGGTCTAGTGTATTGAGTACTGGATACGCTAAGGTGCATGGAGCCCTGACTGTCTGGGTTCGAATCCTTCAGGGGTGAGAAATTTTCGGTTATATTATATATATATATATATATATATATATATATATATATATATATATATATATATATATATATATATATATATATATATATATATATATATATATATATTAGTTAGAATTACAATTAGTTAGAAAGGGATAGATTAATAATTCTAAGAAGAATCATCTCTAGATTTCTTAGCAGTGGGTGAATGGAATCAGTTATCGAGTCAGTCAACGAGTCAGTCAGTCAGTCAGTCAACGAGTCAGTCAGTCAGTCAGTCAACGAGTCAGTCAGTCAGTCAACGAGCCAGTCAGTCAGTCAGTCAGTCAGTCAACGAGTCAGTCAGTCAGTCAGTCAGTCAGTCAGTCAGTCAGTCAGTCAGTCAGTCAGTCAGTCAGTCATCGAATCAGTCAACAAGTCAATTCCACCACTTGTGTGACACAATTTGGCTCCAGCAGCTTGTGAAGGGGAGAGAGAGGTGACCCATTTAGCTTGAGCCAGGCACCGGGGCGAGTAATGGCTGTTTGCGGCCTGATGAGGCAATTCGACCTTTGACCTGCACTGCTCGACACCCTGGGTTGACCTTGCTGGAGACTGCCAGGGTTAAGAACCTCGGGGTGAAGGGGGGGAAGAGGTGGGGGGGAAATCGATCACCTTCTATTTTGGGGCCCAAGTATCTTAGCTTGCTACCTCATTCTGTTTATTTCTCTTATTCTCTCTTCTCTTATTCTCTATTCTCTCTTCTGTTTCTTTGTTCTTGCTTCTCGTGTCGATTTTCCTCTCATTTACCCGTATATTCTTCCTGTTCTTTCACCTGCTTCTAGTCTTTATTTTCACTCCTCTTCTCGTCTCTTACTCTTTCTATCTCTATTTTTCCATTCTCTTGATATTTTTTTTGCTTCTCTTGCACAATATCTCTCTTTCACACCTTTTTTTTTTCTTGCAATGCTGTAATTCATCTACTTTCTTGTGTTTTCTCTCTAGCTCATCCTCACTTGGCCCACATCGGCTACGTTCTTATGTTTTATCTTATTCTCTCTCTGTTTCACTCATCTACCATTTCATTTTTATTCTCTTTAATTTGTCCTCTACCTCTGACATTCACCTATTCTCTCACCTCTGTATATTTTGTGGAATGACACAGTGATACTGTGATGATACTGGTATCAGTTATATTGTGAGCCAAGAGCTGTTATTCTCAGTTCATCTGAAATTTGCCCTTAGAAATTCCTTTATTTGATGAGATAATTATCTGTATCTATTGGAACTTTGCAGAGGTGACTAGAAGCCCCTTCAAAGGAGTTTCGGTGCTGGAGCTGTGTATCTTAGTTCGTTCTAGAGCTTTAAGACAGACTTTATCGGCTGCGTTTTTTAGCAACGCTTTAGTTACCAATATATATTGAAAATTTCATTAGTACTCACCATGTAGCTAGAGTACTTTGTCGAAGGTTATCTTGAGAGGTTATCTTGTGATGATTTCGGGACTTTTTAGTGTCCCCGCAGCCCGGTCCTCGACCAGGCCTCCACCCCCAGGAAGCAGCCCGTGACAGCTGACTAACACCCAGGTACCTATTTACTGCTAGGTAACAGGAGCATTCAGGGTGAAAGAAACTTTGCCCATTTGTTTCTGCCTCGTGCGGGAATCGAACCCGCGCCACAGAATTACGATTCCTGCGCGCTATCCACCAGGCTACGAGGCCCAGGAGCGAGGCCCACGAGGCCAAGGTGAGTTAATATTTTCTCTCAACCTTTCCATTTCCTCGAAAAACACTTTCTTTCCTCCTCCTTCCCGCTGTTATCTGCCTTTCTCTCTCTTCCTCTTCCGGCCATTCAAGCCGGCTGAGAAACAAGATTATCCAAGACCCATTCGATCAAACTCTCGTGTTAGGAGTTCGTAAGCTGACGTAGGAAGCATGATCCTGAGGTGAGGATAAGGATAACTGATCCGCGGGAACACACACACACGTCAACCACGACGTGGCCGGAGAAAGACGTAGAATAGTGATAATGAGACGACTGGGGAATAATACAATGATAATACAATGATAATACAGGGAATAATACAATGCTCATGTTTTGTTTACTACAGTACAACGTTACTCAACGCCTTGTGTACTCGAGAAACCTTATCTTAATGCTTTATGTACTCAGGAAACCTTTTCTTAAGGCTTTATGTACTCAGGAAACCTTATCTTAAGGCTTTATGTACTTAGGAAACCTTATCTTAAGGCCTTATGTACTCAGGAAACCTTATCTTCAGGCTTTATGTCCTCAGAAAACCTTGTCTTAATGCTTTGTGTACTCGGAAAACCTTACCTTAATGCCTTGTGTACTCGGAAAACCTTACCTTAATGCCTTGTGAACTCGGAAAACCTTACCTTAATGCCTTGTGTACTCGGAAAACCTTACCTTAATGCCTTGTGTACTCGGAAAACCTTACCTTAATGCCTTGTGTACTCGGAAAACCTTACCTTAATGCCTTGTGTACTCGGAAAACCTTACCTTAATGCCTTGTGTACTCGGAAAACCTTACCTTAATGCCTTGTGCACTCTGAAAACCTTACCTTAATGCCTTGTGTACTCGGAAAACCTTACCTTAATGCCTTGTGTACTCGGAAAACCTTACCTTAATGCCTTGTGTACTCGGAAAACCTTACCTTAATGCCTTGTGTACTCGGAAAACCTTACCTTAATGCCTTGTGTACTCGGAAAACCTTACCTTAATGCCTTGTGTACTCGGAAAACCTTATCTTAATGCCTTGTGTACTCGGAAAACCTTATCTTAATGCCTTGTGTACTCGGAAAAGCTTATCTTAATGCCTTGTGTACTCGGAAAACCTTATCTTAATGCCTTGTGTACTCGGAAAACCTTATCTTAATGCCTTGTGTACTCGGAAAACCTTATCTTAATGCCTTGTGTACTCGGAAAACCTTATCTTAATGCCTTGTGTACTCGGAAAAGCTTATCTTAATGCCTTGTGTACTCGGAAAACCTTATCTTAATGCCTTGTGTACTCGGAAAACCTTATCTTAATGCCTTGTGTACTCGGAAAACCTTATCTTAATGCCTTGTGTACTCGGAAAACCTTATCTTAATGCCTTGTGTACTCGGAAAACCTTATCTTAATATCTTGAGTAGCTTAAGTCAACTTTACTGGACGCTTCGTGTTTATTTTTTGACAGGTGTTGACATGTCAGTGTTTTGTTTCCATACTGTCCTTGGCCCAGCTGTTGGCTGCAACTGTATTGAAATGTTTCCTCAGTTCAACATTGCTGGTTTTTGCCATGTAGTGATTTTCACATTTATGCACTCAATTCACAACTAACTTTTACTCATTAAATGACACTCTCTCTCTCTCTCTCTCTCTCCATCTTTCTATTGTCTCCTTTTTTTCGTTATTTTCATGCTCTCTTACTCTCTCTTTTCCTTTTTTTTTTTTTTTCCTCAATTCCACCTGTTTCCCTTCTCCCCCGTCCTCCTTCCTCCTGTCCCTGGCTAGTCGGAGACGCTATAGTATACGAGACAATCTAATTAACACATCTCCCTCCGAAAATTAGTTTCCTTCACACACTTCTCCGTTCTCCACTCTCCTTCGTTCTCTCTCTCTCTCTCTCTCTCTCTCTCTCTCTTACTCCCCCTTGGAGAACTGATCTTTAAAGATAGGAATTGTGAGCAGTCAGATATATTGATTATTAGAAAGTTTCGTCACACATGGGATGGAAGAGCACATGTTTCCTTAAGGATACGTAAGTGTCACTTAAGGGAGTTAATGGCCTAAATCGTGTTAGAATGATATGATTGTGAATGTTACGCGAGCTAGGCACATTGATGGAGTGCGACCTGCTGTAATTTGCGTCACAAGCTCCACGCTGTGACTAGACAACAGAAGAACGCTTTCCTCAGAGCCGTGGGTGCTCCCCAGGCAGGGGGACCTTTCTCTAACAGTGCCCTGCCTAACACTTAATAGGTCCTCCAGTGTTGATCCAACAAATGGGGCTGCCAACCCCTCCGTAGGGTAGCAGTCAAGATCAATAAGTATAAGGAATTGGGTCATCATTGCACAATAGGATCGAAGATTCTTGATCTCTGAGGCAAGAGACCTCAACTGACTGGAGCTTAGGATTCAGTAGGGCTTACTTAAACCCACCGAGTAACCAAGGGGATCTAGCAAGGCCTTCTTATACGTTGGCATTAAATACAGAGGAGTAAAGTGCAGCTGTAACACTCATCTGGAATGATTTGCAGACATAAAATCTGCCAGAGAGAGAAGACTAATTTTTGTCTGGTCGAAAGATTATACTCTAATGCCCGAAAGCATTTGGTTAATATTTCTGCTACGAAGCTTTTATATATATTTTTTTAGCTTCTGCTTTTCTTGGGAAGGAAGCTGAGTAATTAACTGGACAAGTCTCCTTTTACACATGTAATGAGTTCGATGAGTTTGCCTGTGCTTCACTTAGCATCTTCAGAGGGGAAATGGGAAGCAAATTTCACAATAACAAAGCAGAAATGACTGGTCAATTATGCAGTCAATTATTCAATTATGCAATTATCCTGAAACTTTGTATTTTACCTGTAATTTCACACTCATTCTCCCTTCCCCCCGTGTCTTACTAAACTGGTTTGCCACTATACCGTTCCTCTACTCCTAACGAATCTTCAGATGGATGCCCGTGGATCATCGTGGATGCCCGTGGATCATCGTGGATGCCCGTGGATCATCGTGGATGCCCACGATGATTTGTACCTCTTCACATCATGACTCCCATGGCCCAAATTCATCATAATAATTGTATCATTATATATAATAGTCAACTAGTATTTACCTTCTCATCAATTTCTTATTTCATCATGAGATCCTAAAGGACGCTATGTTGCATCAACATGAACTGTTTGCAACATACCAAGCAACAGCATGGGGGTATGCAACATCCCTTACTATGAAGAGATGTTCATAAAAATAAACTGTTTTTTTCCTTCATATACAATTAATTAGCAAACAAAATCTGAATGTTTATGTTACTCTCGACTAGGTGTTTATACCAGGTTATATATTCGTATATTTATGTATGGTCTTATTAAGATATTCATATTGCCTGAGTATACATGATTAATGATATTCAGTTATATACATTACACTTCCTTTGCCTACTCTTTGGTTTTTAAATTTATTGCAACACAATGTATCTTGTTTTACGACAATGCAATACAGTAATTCAGAGATGCTGTGATACAGTAAGACAGTAAAAGCAATAATACAGTAATAAATTGTTTTATTTTCAAGCAAAGAAATCCACTTCTTCTTGGTGGATGGCTTTACAGAACGATAATGGCATCATCAGCTAATTCACCCTAACAATACAAAAAAAATACAAAAAAATTATCACACTGATCCAATCTTTGCCGAGCGACTACTAAACAGATTTGGGATTTATATACCTCTTAAGCTTGTTTTTTTTCAAAACACCGTTTTACAAAAATACACAAGAATACCTTGACGTTACGTTCCGTCACTATAACGTTTAATAACGTTTATAAATGCCGTAAATAATCACAACTGGATAGAAATTAGCTCTTGTGAAGAGAGAGACTAAAGGACACATTTGTTGTTGACTGAAGATCCGTTGTACAGGAAGTTGGAGTCTATTAAACCTTGTCTAATGAATTTAGAAACTTAAGAGTGTTGACGGTGCTTCGAGGTGGAACAATGTTAGATATAGAGTGATACACAAAGAGACGGAAAAGATAGAAAATATGGAGAGAAGTATGGTAATATGGAGACAAAATATAGGGAGAAAAATAAGAGAAATATGAGAAATATGGAGAAAATATGACAATCGACTTGAGAATTGTCCAGGACGGACCGAAACGTCGTCGTCCCTTCACCTTCTAGTGTGTGGTCTGGTCAACATGGAGAGAAGCTAATGTAAGAAGTAAACGAAGAAAAAAAAAATGAAAAGTAACGTGGACACAAAAAAAAAACGAGACATGTGAAGAAAACGGAAAACCGCCCAGCAAGAATGGAAATAAGTAAGGAGGAACAGACCCTGGAAACACAAACCGAAACTGTCTCTATTTTCCGCTTGTTGCAACTTGTAATAAAGTTGTTACATCTTGGCTTAACGTGTTTATGACGTATTAGAACGTTGTTTCAACTTGCTATATTAGTTGTTATAACTGGTTAGGAGGTGTTAAAACTTGTTCGAACGTTGTACCAACGTCGTAGTTTCGGTGTGTGTTTGGTGGGTGTTTTGTGGATGTGTTTTGGCTCAAGCCAAAAGAACGCAGGTTGTTGTTAAAGATTCAGCTACTAAACTAGTAGCTAAACTAGGGAAGGGAACT
The DNA here is from genome assembly GCF_040958095.1 of Procambarus clarkii. Classification (NCBI taxonomy): domain Eukaryota; kingdom Metazoa; phylum Arthropoda; class Malacostraca; order Decapoda; family Cambaridae; genus Procambarus; species Procambarus clarkii. The sequence goes on along the minus strand of NC_091188.1, from coordinate 4,896,804 downwards.
AAAAGTTCCAAGTAGCACGGGCTATGGTGAGCCCGTGGTGCGGTCACACTGCGGTCACTTCTTCACTCAACGCAGACGAGTGAAGAACCGGTTAACTGACCTAGATGACGGGAAAGTCTCTCAGCATCTCTGAAATTAGCAAAAAACACACTATCCCCGGGAGAGGTTAGGGGAAGGGGGAGCATCTCCAACGGACAGAATATGGGGTACTAAGGACAGAAGCGTTTCACGGTTGCTATTCGTGGGGGGGGGGGGGAGAGGGTTAGGTCAGTATAGGTAATGGGTTCTGGCGTTTTAATAGCCCTTATTGTGTCCATTGTGAGCCGGGGTCACCAGGGAGGCAGATTGGAGCTGTCGACTCACAATTCCATTTCAAATATCCGTTAATACGATGCTCATTGTCTCATGTATGAATACATGTCTCCAACATGACACAGATGTCACGATACATGTCTCCAACATGACACAGAGGCCACGATACATGTCTCCAACATGACACAGAGGCCACGATACATGTCTCCAACATGACGCAACAGGCCACGATACATGTCTCCAGCATGACACAAGAGGCCACGATACATGTCTCCAACATGACACAAGAGGCCACGATACATGTCTCCAACATGACACAAGAGGCCACGATACATGTCTCCAACATGACACAAGAGGCCACGATACATGTCACCAACATGACACAAGAGGCCACGATACATGTCACCAACATGACACAAGAGGCAACGATACATGTCACCAACATGACACAGAGGCCACAGGACATGTCTGGTGACCTCTATGTCATGTTCATTCTCCTGTCCTGACGTGAACATGCCTATATAGACTGTAAAAAAAAAAAAACAGCCTCGCTTGCTGCTCTTCGTGGGCTGATCTTCAGGAAAAAAAGGTATTTCAGTAAATCTGTTTGTAGGGTCTCGGTAGTATAATGGCTACGTTCTTAATTCCCATTTGAGGAGTGCTTGTTCGATACCTTGGCAGGTCAGAAATGGATGGGAACTTTTTGTTGTTGTTTTACCATCTGATGCCTCTGTTCACCTAGGAGTAAATATGTACATGGGGGATAGGTAACTGTTGTAGAGTTGCATCTCAGCGGAGGATCACCCTTAACGTTGACCTCGATATAAGCCGAAAGTGCATATATATATATATGTATATACACACGCTTCCTGTCCCGGAAAAGCACAACTAATTATACAAAAATTGTATTTCCAAATACCTCCAAGTATTTCAATAAGATACAAATATTTACCAAACTCTCATGTGTTTTTCCGCTTAAATGGAAATTATTGTGACATTAAATTCACATTCATTCTACTTATTGAGGAGAATGTCTACCCGGAGGTGTAGACATTGTAGGTCAAATGTCTACCCGGCTCTGAGGTGCTCCCTCCCTCCACACCTTCCCAACACCTTCCTCACTTTCACTCTCCTGTCTCGACAAGTCTTAGAAACATTTCTCGAGTGATCTTGCACCAGGTGCCTACGGAATAAGACCTTCAGACCTTGCCGTCAATCTTCTTCTGCATTATATATATTATATATATATATATATATATATATATATATATATATATATATATATATATATATATATATATATATTATATATATATATACCGTGGACAATGGCTCTGGACGTATCGTCCTGAACTTATTATTATACCATAATGACCTAATAGGGAGCTGGTCGGCAGAGCGGAGAGCACGCTGGGCTTGTGATCCTGTGATCCCGGGGTCGATCCCGGGCGCCGGCGAGAAATAATGGGCAGAGTTTTTTTCACCCTATGCCCCTGTTACCTAGTAGTAAAATAGGTACCTGGGTGTTAGTCAGCTGCTTCCTGCGGGTGGAGGCTTGGTCGAGGACCGGGCCGCGGGGACACTAAAAAAGCCCCGAAATCATCTCAAGATAACCTCAAGATAACCCCCTCAGCCCTCACTCTCCCCCCTCACACAATCACTGGTACTCTCGAAGTAGTTTTTTCTTCCCATCAAGTATTGTTATGGGGCAAAATATATCTTTGTAGTAACCAGTTGTTAAACAAAAAAGATAACGACCTACTGTGATCGATGACACAGTAGTCTACCAGTGCTGCTCACTGACCTGGAAGGGGAGAGAGAGAGAGATTTAGTGATGGGATAGGAATCAGTAATGGGAAGGAGGGGTTATGTGGGGGAAGTGATAGTGATGGAGATGATGGTGGTGAGCATCATCATCATCAAAATGGTGACGGTGTTGTGATTTGAAATTAAACATTTAACAAAAATGATGAAGATGAGAGAGAGAGAGAGAGAGAGAGAGAGAGAGAGAGAGAGAGAGAGAGAGAGAGACAGAGAGACAGAGAGACAGAGAGACAGGAAGATACAGAGAGAGAAAGAGACAGACAGACAGAGAGAGTCAAGAAGATACAGAGAGAGAGAGAAAGAGAGAGGGAGATTCAGAGAGAGCAGAGAAAAGAACGAGCATCAGTGGCCAAAAGAGGAAAAAAAAAGAGCATCAATAAAACTTGTCAAAACTCTCTCAGCAAGAGTCTCAAACCTCTCCAAAGAGCTGCCAGCCCACCCTGCGACCCTCCAGTAGTGAATTCCAACCACCGATACTATGACACGTAAGATATCTATTTCCCTGTACATCAATTGATCTATGTATCACGAGGTGCCGAGAGACACATGTGTGTGTGGCTGTGTGCGGGAGTAGTCGTGAAAGATCCGACACTCAGAGTGTCATCTATGACACTCTGTCATAGATTCTGTCACAGACTGTGTCATAGATCCACGTGTCACGACATGAAGGTTCGTGACAAGGGAATTTTTCTTTTATCACCTTTAGGTGATAGGAACTCAAGAGAGTATGGGCACACAACATGGAAAATAAAGCAAAAAAAAAAAATGAGTAGCGGAACAAGAAAGTGGTATGCATGAACAAGCTGAGAGGCTGAGAACAAGATTCTTGAGGGACAGTCTCAGTATCTGTGTACAGTCTACATGAGTACAGTCAACATGAGTACTGTCTACACGAGTACAGTCCAACACAAGAATAGAAAAATGAAAACAATTCGTCGTCACATCATTGGAAGATCAGTGGAATGGAGTAATATTGAGAGAGTAGGAAGTGTGTGTCAGGACTTTCAACAGGATATAAAAGGGACCTTAAAGGAGGAGCCGCAGAGGCCTCCTGAGACTGTTCTATAACGCTGATGAAGAAGAGGTAAGCCAGCAACAGCAGCTCCAAGCACTCTATGAATCTTGCAAGTAGTCCCAGATAGAGCCTCCCAAGGCATCTTGAAAATGCTTGATTGAGAAAGTGATCTTGCAGTGATGTACAGTGCATCAGGCAGTTGTGTTGTCTGTTGCACGAGTGAAATATCAACATCAAAAAATTACCCAAGTGTTTGACTCACAGCTGGGGCTTGGAGGACGTGGGGTGTGGAATAGACGCGATATGAACTAGGAAGCCCTCAAATGTTCGAGCCTTTAAGGACAACTTGGTGATTGTACATATGTGTTCCACCCCTCACCCCCCCCTCCTCCCTCGCACCCCCCCCCTCACACACACACACACACACACACACACACACACACACACACACACACACACACACACACACACACACACGCCCCTTCCCTCTCACTGGCGCACAGGTCTCTAATGTCACTGAGAACGCCAACAAAACCACAGAAAAAAATGTTGACCTTTGTGGTCATCGTTCAGTGTGTGTAACGATGGAGATGGAATGCTGAAGGGACAAGGAGGGGTGATGGGGAGGGTTAGCGTGGTGAGGGGGGGGGGGCTAGTGTTGTGAGGGGGGGGGGGGAGGATGCTGCTGCGAAAGGATAGTGTAGTGATGAGGAGGATGAAGAGGAAGCGGTGATGAGTTGCTATAGTCAGAGATTGGAAGGGCGAGTGAATGTTCACTTGTGACCAGGGACGGGTTACCTAATAGGCCACGTTGGTCATGGCTTAGGGCCCACCAGCACCTAGGGCCCACCAGCACCAGGGGCCCCACCAGCACCAGGGGCCCACCAGCACCAAAAGGGGCCCACCAGAACAAGGGGGCCCCCAAGCACCAAGAGGTCCCTAAGAACCTCAGCACTATTTTTGGTGTACATTTCCTCTGAAAACTATGCCTAATGTAACCCTGATAATTGATTATTTCAAATTATGATAGGGTGGGGAGCCCATTTAGCTATTTTGACCCAACGGCCCAAAAACAGTTAGGTCCGACCCTGCTTGTGACCCGGAAGTAAAATATTAGACGAATCACCTAATGTCGAAATGACACAAAACAGAGGAATGATTTATCGAAAGAATAAGAAAAAAAATATTGAATATAAGCATTATTTATGAGTATAAAATGTGTACTGTTATCAATGTGCAGCAGTCCACATTATGTACATATAAATCTCAGTTATTATATGTAGTTATCTTTGAAATGATGGGATGTGATATCAAGGTAGAACGACATGGTACCAGCGTAAGGATGAGCAGGATAGCACAATGCTCAATGATGAAGTATAATGTTCTGGGAAGAACGTTCATTTCATCATTGTTCGAGAAACGTTCAGCAGCGACTGCAAAACTCTGTAAAAGATACGTGTCATTCGCATCCTTGGAGCCGGTCGGCCGAGAGGACAGCACGCTGGACTTGTGATCCTGTGGTCCCGGGTTCGATCCCGGGCGCCGGCGAAAAACATTGGGCAGAGTTTCTTTCACCCTATGCCCCTGTTACCTAGCAGTAAAATAGGTACCTGGGTGTTAGTCAGCTGTCACGGGCTGCTTCCTGGGGGTGGAGGCCTGGCCGAGGACCGGGCCGCGGGGACATCAAAGCCCCGAAATCATCTCAAGATAACCTCAAGATGGGTATGTAAAAATAAAGAGAAATAAAAAAAAAGCGAGACAAGGAGAAAGCCAAAAAAGAGAGAAAAGAGAAAAAGAGGAAGACTGAAAAAAAAGATAGAATGAGACAGAAATAGAGAGAGAGAGAGAGAGAGAGAGAGAGAGAGAGAGAGAGAGAGAGAGAGAGAGAGAGAGAAATAGAGAGAGAGAGAGAGAGAGAGAGAGAGAGAGAGAGAGAGAGAGAGAGAGAGAGAGAGAGAGAGAGAGAAATAGAGAGAGAGAGAGAGAAATAGAGAGAGAGAGAGAGAGAGAGAGAGAGAGAGAGAGAGAGAGAGAGAGAGAGAGAGAGAGAGAGAGAGAGAAATAGAGAGAGAGAGAGAGAGAGAGAAATAGAGAGAGAGAGAGAGAGAGAGAGAGAGAGAGAGAGAGAGAGAGAGAGAGAGAGAGAGAGAGAGAGAGAGAGAGAGAGAGAGAGAGAGAAATAGAGAGAGAGAGAGAGAGAGAAATAGAGAGAGAGAGAGAAATAGAGAGAGAGAGAGAGAGAGAGAGAGAGAGAGAGAGAGAGAGAGAGAGAGAGAGAGAGAGAGAGAGAGAGAGAGAGAGAGAAAGAGAGAGAGAAATAGAGAGAGAGAGAGAGAGAAATAGAGAGAGAAATAGAGAGAGAGAGAGAGAGAGAGAGAGAGAGAGAGAGAGAGAGAGAGAGAGAGAGAGAGAGAGAGAGAGAGAGGGAGGGGGGAGGGAGAATAAAACACAGCAAGATAAACAGAAAGAAAGAAATGGAAAATAAGAAAAAAAATCAAAGAAAAAAAATGAACAATAAAAACCTGACCTAAGAACATTTTTGGGGTTAAAGTTTAGTGAGTAAAAACTTTTACCGAAGTCATAAATAATCTTTGCTCATGTAAAATCTTGGAAAGACCAAAGTAATGACGGAAGAGGAAAAGGCAGAAAACGAGAAGGAGAAGAACAAGAGGAGGAAAGAGAAGGGAGTGTAATGGTAAAATTAACCCTTTACTGCCTACAGGGACACCACAATTACCTCTACTACCATCAAGAACCACACCACAACCACAACTACCACCACAACTACCCCCAGTCATAGACACTACTACTACTACCACCACCACCACTCCCACCAGGGACACCATACCTACCCCTACAAACACCAGGGACATCATATAACTACCACACCTGGGGGCACAACAACTATCACAGGAAACACGCCAACCACCACCACCACTATCACTACCACCACCACCACCACCACCAGGGACAACAAGTATATGGGAATAAACACGTTAAAGGAAAAGTGGAGACAAGGAGGCCTCTACACCATATGGGAAAGCCAACTATAGGAATCGAAACTACCACTACCACCACCAGGGACACTACTACCACTACCACTACCACTACCACCAGATACACTACTACCACAACCACCACCAGGTACACTACTACCACAACCACCACCAGGTACACTACTACATCCTTTACTACTACTACCACCAGTATTACCACCAGAAACACTACTCCTACCACCTCTACCAGCAGGGAACGAAAACAGAGATAACTAACCCTAATGATACGGTAAGAAAGTATCATTTATGGGGACATGATCGAGACATACAAAATAATCAGGAGGGTTAACGATTAAATAGACATTATATGCTTAGTATCAACAGTAACGTAACGAGAGGACATGCATGGAATCCAAACACCGACAGTGAAACAAAACTGAAAGAAAAAATATATATTAAGGGGAATATCTCCATTAACAGTTTTAAATGCAGATATAACAGAACCTAGGAATTAAAACCCTGCCCAATCAGCTCTGATAAGTGTCATTTTCAGTAAGAACAATCACGAACAGCAGCAACCAGCTCGTTACTACCACCCGAACCACCATCACCACCACCCCAACCACCATCACCACCACCCCAACCACCATCACCACCACCCCAACCACCATCACCACCACTCTACACTTACCCCCCCCCCCTCCCTTTCTTCCCCAACAAAAGCCTACTTTTGTCATCCAGGACCACCCTTAATCCCCCCCCCCCCCATTCACCCCACAGACGAACAGTGCTGCTCCCCCTCACTCCCCCCCCCTCTCAGAAGAATGATGGAGAAAAAAATCCCCCCCCCACTGATGGAGTCACTTAAGTGAAGCAGGGAACCCCCCATGCTTGCCCGAGGCCACAGCTGCGCCCTTATAGAGGTAGAGAGCATTATAGACCAGTAAGGAGCCCAGCTAAGTTAATGAGTGGCGGGGGAGGATAAAGTTCTGGCCCAAGGGAGATTACTGGGGGAGAGGGGGAGAGGCTGCTGGGGAGAGGGGTGGATAAGGAGGAGGAGGAGAAGGCCTTGGACCAACTGGGGCAGGGAAGAAAGGGTGCAGGGATGAAAAGGAACGGGAAAAAAGGAGGATAGAGCAAAGAAGTCATGGAGAGAGGAAAGGGGGGGAGAAGGGGAGAGGGGGAGAAGGGGAGGGGACACGCGGAAGAGGGGTGGGGAAGGGAGGGAAGGTCGAGTTTAAACCCATCAATCATGGCCACCATTTATGGATTCTGGGATCGTGTTGACTTTTGGGGATAAGTCTTGCTCTGGGAGATCGGTCGTGTTGATGGTCTCCTGCGGCCGATGAATATGACTTTCCAATCTCTATGTGATTTATTGTCATGAAATCAATGCATAACTGCACGAAATATGGCAAGTTGAACGCTTACCAAATTTTTTCCCAGCATCGTTTGCGAATTAGATCATGTTCCATACGACTAAAAAACATTTCACTCCTTCCTTCTCTCCCTCTCTCTTCTTTCCTTCGAATCCCAGCGAAGGAGGCGCTGGGATTCGAAATAGGAGGCCGAGCCTTCTTAAGGAGGTGAAGTGCGTTCTGGCTACTAGGTACGACATATATATATATATATATATATATATATATATATATATATATATATATATATATATATATATATATATATGTCGTACCTAGTAGCCAGAACGCACTTCTCAGCCTACTATGCAAGGCCCGATTTGCCTAATAAGCCAAGTTTTCACGAATTAATTGTTTTTCGACTACCTAACCTAACCTAACCTAACTTTTTCGGCTACCTAACCTAACCTAACCTATAAAGATAGGTTAGGTTAGGTTAGGTAGGGTTGGTTAGGTTCGGTCATATGTCTACGTTAATTTTACCTCCAATAAAAAAAAATGACCTCAAACATAATGAAATGGGTAGCTTTATCATTTCATAAGAAAAAAATTAGAGAAAATATATTAATTCAGGAAAACTTGGCTTATTAGGCAAATCGGGCCTTGCATAGTAGGCTGAAAAGTGCGTTCTGGCTACTAGGTACGACATATATATATATATATATATATATATATATATATATATATATATATATATATATATATATATATATATATATAGTTTGTGAGGGTACCACCTCTGGTGCCAATGTGGGGACCCATAGCCTCGGAGAAGAAAATAAAAAGTATTCAGAGGAGAACTTGTGGCATCTCACTGAACCACAAGTTCATATTATCTTCTCCTACCACCCCCATATATATATATATATATATATATATATATATATATATATATATATATATATATATATATATATATACATATATATATATATATATATATATATATATATATATATATATATATATATATATACATATATATATATATATATATATATATATATATATATATATATATATATATATATACATATATATATATATATATATATATATATATATATATATATATATATATATATATATATACATATATATATATATATATATATATATATATATATATATATATATATATATATATATATTGCTTACGCAGTGTAAAAGTTGTACAACTCCTAACTCTACGAACTAATATCAACTGGAAGTCACAATAAAAACTTGTATTCACGAGTCGGACTTTTCATTTAAATTTTTGTCAAAGCCGAAGTTTCTTGATGATCGGCAATTAGTTGACACAGCTTCCCGACCCGACTGGCAGAGCCTGTCGACCCGACTGGCACCCAGGGCAGGAGTCGGGCACCCGGGCATCATAAAGTATAATTGTCCAATTATCTTCATTGTTGTAATGGAGCGTGTAGAAGATTCACTTGGTTATTGTCATGGGATGTAAAAAGATTCGCTGGGTAATTGTCATGGGATATAAATGATTCACTTGGAAATAGATTTGGCATTATAAACAGGAGAGGGAGAAAGGGATAAGAGAGGGGAAAGAACAGCGGAGAGGGTGGAAAAGAGGAGGGTGGATGAGGAAGAGTGTAATAAAGGGGGGAAGAGATGTAATAAAGTTTCCATGTAAACTTTGTGTTGTAATAAAGTTTCCATGTAAAATCCGCGTATGCTTGATTCATTGATAACCTAAATTAATATTTAATTGATAGCGTCAATTAACCATGTCATTTCACGCAATAACACTGCGAAACATTTGACGCAAGTTTACAGCATATAACGATTGTCTTCAAACTTATTTAGTAACAACACGACTTGTGAAATGGTACTAAGGCCGTCTCGCACACCCAGACGCAGGCAGGTGCTGGCGGGTGTTTAGGTGAGGGAGTAAATGTTTGGCACTGTGACTGTGCCGAACGACCAAGCCTCCGTAAAGTGAGCACTTTCTCCAGTCGTGTCTGAACCACCTCTTTCCCGACCTCCACAAAACACTCAGCGGTATACACAGCGAGAGGTATACCCAGCATCTTGCTGTATATCCACAGAGTTTAACTTTAGTCCTAGACTATGTTCAAGACTAAAGGATACGACTATTATAGCAACTATTGTAGTGACCTAAATAATTAACCCTCCAGAGTATGTGAGGGGTCGTCATCTCAACACCAGACCAGTCTGTGTGTGAAGTTCGAGGCCAGATGCTCGGGATTAACCTCACCCACAGTTTTGAACTGTAGTTGCTGTCGGGTACGTACCCATCATGGGTGGGGGAGGAGTTAGCATAAATGAAACGAGTGCCACTGGACACGGTGCCAAAGCAACCCCCCCTCACGACGAATCATGCAAATATAGTAATCACAGACTCACACGAAACATCAATACCACATGATAACTAAAATGCACCATCATCCATCGCCTCTGATCACCATTATCTCACTCAACATCCAGTACACTAACACAATGTTACATCACAATGAACCATCAACATACACACACACACACACACACACAACTGCATCACAATGCAACATCAAACCCCTTATATATGAAAATATAACGTTAGACAAACTATTATACACATCTACAATGATTGAACAGCCCCATTACCAACTGAACACCGGTACCAGCACCATTATAACCCCCCTCCCTTCCCTACCCCTTTCCCTTTCCCCTACCCCTTCCCCTTCCCATCAGCCTAATACTACACCACAACCCATCACCATCTTGCACCAAAGCACCCACAATATCAACACCACACTAGGGGCCATTACACACACACACACACACACACACACACACACACACACACACACACACACACACACACACACACACCTGAACTCCAACATCACAATTCCACACCCAAACCTCGTAAACATCGAAAATAAAACATCACACAGCAACACGTTCCAGGTCAACACCATCACCACCACACAACATCACCACAACACAACATCACCACCACACAACATCACCACCACACAACATCACCACCACACAACATCACCACCACACAACATCACCACCACACAACATCACCACCACACAACACCACCACCACACAACAACACCACCACACAACATCACCACCACACAACATCACCACCACACAACATCACCACCACACAACATCACCACCACACAACATCACCACAACACAACATCACCACCACACAACAACACCACCACACAACATCACCACCACACAACATCACCACCACACAACACCACCACCACACAACATCACCACCACACAACATCACCACAACACAACATCACCACAACACCACCACACAACATCACCACCACACAACATCACCACAACACAACAACACCACCACACAACATCACCACCACACAACATCACCACAACACAACATCACCACCACACAACATCACCACCACACAACACCACCACCACACAACAACACCACCACACAACAACACCACCACACAACATCACCACAACACAACATCACCACCACACAACACCACCACCACACAACATCACCACAACACAACATCACCACCACACAACATCACCACAACACAACATCACCACCACACAACACCACCACCACACAACAACACCACCACACAACATCACCACCACACAACATCACCACCACACAACATCACCACCACACAACATCACCACAACACAACATCACCACAACACAACATCACCACAACACCAATCATCACCCAGAAGATGATGCCCCCACCCAAACAAGCAGCTATTCTACTGACCAAAGAAACGTACACAATTTATACACGCCGGACTCAGAGTCAAAGTATTATCTTCCTCAGATCTAAATTAAGCAAGATACAAATGTATTTCTATCAATGAAAGACTGACCGACTGTCTAACCACAGACCTTTGGCAATCGTAACTGCATTAATCCAGTCAATAGGCGTTTCCAGAGACAGTGACTATCGGATCCCTTGTACGATATATGATAACGATTGTATTTGGAATTAGATACAATCAGATATTGATCAGATATTGTATCAGTCTGGAAATGCCATTGATTAGTGTTTGATACAGCATACATAGTGAGAATGGGTCATGTCTCTCCAAGGAATTGTTTATGTGTTTGCTTGCTTGCTTGAGTGGTATTGACCGAGTGAATGTGGTTGTTTATTGTTTTAGTTAGTATGTAAGGTGTTGGTGTGGTGAGTGGTTGCACCTATTTCTTTGTACATAATTGCTTCGTATCATTTTAGTTCATATATTGAAATACTGCCTAAAGTTTAATTTTTTTGAGGAGGGGTTTTGGTCTCTCTGCTTCAGGTATCGTTTCGTTCTATAGTTTTTCCTAATATTGTTTTGTTTTCTCATTCACTTTCTTCTTCAAGTTAGTTATTTTTTTGGCTATTTGGCCATGATTTGATTTTTGGTGTGTCTGATGCCTCTGTCTGTCTGTCTGTCTGTCTGTCTAGATGTTTACTCAGACGACGTCACCAAGAAAGACGAAAATGTTCAGCTTAGTTCATTTTTTCCTTTGAGGTATTTCTTACGTATAATATGTATATTTAACAGGTGTGCAAGTTGCAAGCAATATACGTTCCGCACTACATAAATCCTCAACGCCTTGTGTATTATTTCATACGCTCATACATCATACATCATACATCTCTTTCTTCCTTGCTTGTGCTTCGTTGGTTTCCAGAGTCATTCATCCTTCCCTCTTTTTGTCTTCCCTCTCTCTTTTCCCTCTCTTTCTCTTCCCCTCCTTTCTTCATCTCCCCCTCTTCCTTCCTTTCTTCCTTCCTTCTTTCCCTTCCTCTTCCTCCCTCACTCTCCCCTGTGAGGGAGGTTCGCCATCTCTGTTCTGGCGGTGGGACCGTCTCTGGCGGGGTGGTCTTAAGGGTGATGCACCCTTCCTGTAACATACGACACTCGACCATGAGAGATCCCCCCGTATCTCACCCCTGCCCGGGACAACACAGGGGCATTCCACCCCTCCATAGGCTGCTGACGACATGCTGACACCTCCTGACAGCCTCTCTCTCCCCCACCCCCCTTCTCTCTCTCTCTTTCTCTGTCTGCCTGTCTCTCTCTCTCTCTCTCAATCCCATCTTATCTCCCCCTCTGTCATCTCTCCTACCCCTATTCCCTCTCCTCTATTTTCTCTCCTCTATACCTCAAGAGGGGAGGGATGATGGGGAGAAAATTGGAGCCCCATCTCTCCTACCTTAAGTTCCTCCCCTGTTCTCTCCTCTCCTCTCCTCTCCTCTCCTCTCCTCTCCTCCACTCTGCTTTCTTCTCCACCATCTCTCTCTATCTCCCCCTCCCCCCTCCTTCTCCACCATTCTCTACCTTCCCCCCAACATTCCCCCTCTTTTCCCCCTTACACACCTCTCCATCAGCTCTATATTCCCCCTCTCCCTCTCCCTTCTATCTCTTTGTCACAGAAAATGTAGAACTGAATTCCCTTTTATCGCGTTCGAGGGAAGAAATGTAGGGACTCGACCAACTCCCTTTCACCAATAATATTGGGGAAGGGTTGGGGGGGGTCACTGTGGGGTCCACCCCCCCCCCCTCCTCCCCCTCTTGATACGATCAATAGGGCTAACCACGGCCAACCTTCACACACCCCAGACCCTTCACCCTGCAAAGTTGTGTGTGAGACTTGCACTAAGCGTCTGGCTCCGAAAAATCTATACCTTTTGGCCTAACTACAGGCCAGATTCACGAAAGCACTTACGCAAGCACTTACTAACCTGTATATATGCAAGCACTTACGAACCTGTACATACGCAAGCACTTACGAACCTGTATATACGCAAGCACTTACGAACCTGTACATCTTTTCTCAATCTTTGGAGGCTTTGTTTTCAATTATCAAACAGTTAATGAGCTCCGAAGCACCAGGAGGCTGTTTATAACAATAACAACAGTTGATTGGCAAGTTGTCATGCTTGTAAACTGTTTAATAAATGTAACCAAAGCCGTCAAAGATTGAGGAAAGATGTACACGTTCGTAAGTGCTTGCGTAAGTGCTTTCGTGAATCTGGCTCCATAGCCGTAAGAACCCAAGCAACCCTCCTAACCTATATCGCGTCCAATGCACAGAAAACGTAGGTATTTGCGAGCCGTGACTTTTCTATAATAAGACGCCTTTTTTTTTTTTTTACGTGGGTTACGACATGGCAAGGAACAACGACCTATTTAGTTCAGACGACGAGTTTGACCGCGAACCGCTACGACCAGAGAAGTTGGCGATGAACAAATCCACAAGGGCCGTGACGAGGATTCGAACTTACGTCCGAGAGGTGATGAAGTTAACCTCGTCGTCCCCCCCCCCTCCCCCCCCCCCCTCCCCCCTCTCTTGCCGACGTCTGTGGCCTCCCCGAGCACCAGGCGGCGACGTCGGCAAGGAACGTGGAAGGGACCCCCTCCCCCCCACTATTCACGGGTCGAGTACACAAAATTGGAATTAAGTGAGGTTGGGAGCGGCGCCCCTTCCCCCCCCCCCCCCTCCCTCCAAAAAAAAAAAAAAAATGTTTCCTGCGGGAGTCTTCACGTCTGGTGGTAAATATCTTATCAACTAATTTTCTGCCGCGTTTGTACAGCGATATATTTATACACCAAGTTTGTACTTGAGGGGGAATAAAAAAAATTTAAGTTGGCAATTTTTTTTTGGGGGGGTGATATTATATAAATATAATTTTTTTTTTGGGGGGGCCACGTAAAGGTGAAGCCAAGGTTGAGATGTGGGGGATATTTCTTCGCTTCCGCCTTTCAATGGTTTTTTTTTTTTGGGGGGGGGGGAGGGAGAGGGGGGAGGTGAGTTTTTTTTTATGGTGGCTTCGGTAGCGAAGGTGGGAAAAATATTTCATGGGGAAAAATATAATTTTTTGGTCCGGTTAAAGAAGTTGGAGAGGTGTTGCCAGCCCCGGTGGAAGTCTCAGGGCAGAGGAGGACACTGGTTGACCATAGCCAGAAAACTGACCATAAGTATAATATAATCAAGTTAGAAAATTCCTCAGAACTAAGACGAACAAACGCTCATATAACTAGAACGAAAAAAAAACGCTAATAACCAGGACGGAACCCCTTTTTCATTTGAGTAAACATCATGTCTTATCTGGCGATGAGTCACAATAACGTGGCTAAAGTATGTTGACCAGACCACACACTGGAAGGTGAAGGGACGACGACGTTTCGGTCCGTCCTGGACCATTCTCAAGTCACAATCGACTTGAGAATGGTCCAGGACGGACCGAAACGTCGTCGTCCCTTCACCTTCTAGTGTGTGGTCTGGTCAACATCATGTCTTATCTGGCAATGTGTTTCAAGGAAGTATGATCCAGGCCAACTGGTTCCAATTCTCGGTGTTCCATAGCAGTAGGATCCTTTGCTCTGTGTTCAAGGACTTTGCCAATGCTCATATATTTCAGGCAGTATATGTTCCAGTGTAGTATGTTCCAGGGAAGTTAGTGCCACATAAATATGCTGTAGAAAATATGCTCCTGAAAAAGTATTTTGCAGTGAAGCATGTTTCAGTGCAGTATACTCTGGGGGGGGGGCCAACATATTCGGAGACAACATATTCCCTCACAATGTGGCTCTTGGGCAAAATTATTCAAAGCCCCATCGCATCAACGTGCTTCAAAGACACAAATATTCTTAAAACAACACATTGACGAATTCTCCCTCTGCCAAGCCGGCTCGTTCGCAAACGAGGGGTAAAGAGGAAACATTTTCATTGCAGCTAGTTTCTCATAGACTGGGAGGAGATTGCCAACAAACTTTAGAGTGGCTATTGGAAACAAATTTCGAGTTTGTGTGTGCCTCTGCTTCCCCCTTTCGTGGCGAGATGTGTATACGCAGAGAGAGAGAGAGAGAGAGAGAGAGAGAGAGAGAGAGAGAGAGAGAGAGAGAGAGAGAGAGAGAGAGAGAAGCGTTCAGCTTACTTAGTGATTCTTCAAGCCTTGTGTTTATTTACTAAACTTGGGAAACTTAAGACTGTTTCTAGATGAAGATTACATGTAACTGTTTGTCGAGACCTTCCTCGATTGTCTGGAGTAACTTGTGGACAAATTACAACGTTGTAAATGGTACAAAAGTGACACTCTACAAGGAGAAGTTATTGTTTGCTTCTAATACAACGGTGCTTCTGATATTTTTGGAAATAAATCTTCCCACCCATTAAAAATTGACCTACATTTGGCTAGAACTGAAGACCCAGAAACAAATTCTCCCGAGTATGACCCGACTGAAGTAAGATGGTAAACACTGAGCATTTAAGACCACTTATTGTATCAAAACCCATTGTCAAAACCCCATCCTGATGCGAGACCTGAACGAAGACAAAGAGGTACGACCATTTTACGATTTCTTAAGACACCTTCAGTCTAGCGAACCACGTACAGGCTTTGAAAGTACCATCTTGACAGTATCATTCACTTGTTTGCATGTTCAATGGACCCCGAAGACATGTCAGAAAACATTATCGTCAAATCCCATGAGGTCTGAGCTAAGCTGGTTCCTCGGCCCACCAGGCAGCGAACACCAATATGAAGCATCAGGCTGACAGAGTGCGGCGTGTCGCTCCACCGGGCATTAGGATCAGGGAGATTAGACTAAAGGGTCACACAGTTCCTGCCAGAGTCTGGTGACTAAAAATTGGGATCCTTTCTATAACAGATGATGTTGACAGCTACGCTGGAAAGTTTTCCTAAGCACTAAAATGCGTAGAATCCCTCCACTCGCCCCTTAAAAATGGTATTCAAATCCAAACCTAAGTTTCGATTTTACAGATAATAAAACAAGACTTTCAGTTGAGATTAAAAATGACAGAGAGAGAGAGAGAGAGAGAGAGAGAGAGAGAGAGAGAGAGAGAGAGAGAGAGAGAGAGAGAGAGAGAGAGAGGGAGAGAGGGAGAGAGGTAGAGAGGGAGAGAGGGAGAGAGAGAGAGAGAGAGAGAGAGAGAGAGAGAGAGAGAGAGAGAGAGAGAGAGAGGGAGAGAGAGAGAGAGGGAGAGAGGAAGAGAGGGAGAGAGAGAGAGAGAGAGAGAGAGAGAGAGAGAGAGAGAGAGAGAGAGAGAGAGAGAGGGAGAGAGGGAGAGAGAGAGAGAGAGAGAGAGAGGGAGAGAGGGAGAGAGAGAGAGAGAGAGAGAGAGAGAGAGAGAGAGAGAGAGAGAGAGAGAGAGAGAGGGAGAGAGGGAGAGAGGGAGAGAGAGAGAGAGGGAGAGAGGGAGAGAGGGAGAGAGAGAGAGAGAGAGAGAGAGGGAGAGAGAGAGACAGAGAGACAGAGAGAGAGACAGAGACAGAGACAGAGACAGAGAGAGAGAGAGAGACAGAGAGAGAGACAGAGACAGAGACAGAGAGAGAGAGAGAGAGAGAAGACTTCCAAGAGCAGGGTTAGCACTAAGGACTTGAGTAATACACAGTCACTTCATGTCTTCATAGTCGCTTCATGTCTTCACAGTCGCCCTATGTCCACACTGGTGGAATGTTTGGATGCTTTCCCGCAGCTACCAAGGCACTTAAAACCTTTGTTCAGGTTTGAGAGCCACTTACTCGGGGGGAGGGGGGGGGGGGTTAATCCTCTTGTCATTCTACAGCCGTGTTCCTTGTCCTTGTGTAAACCTTCCTTCTGTCCTCCCTTGAACTTTTATCTCTTATCTCCCCCCCCCCTTGCTAAATATTTGTTGTTTTATCATTTTGTGTTTATTCGCCTTTATGTGATTATCTCTTTGTCTCATTGCTCGGTATTTTTAGAAATTTTATATATCTTATATTTTTTGAAATTATATGTATTGTATATATTTTATATATACATATATATTTTATATGTATATATAAATGTATATATTTTATATATACATTTCCTCTTTTAACACACATATATGATCCGTTTCTTAGGTCAAGCAATAAGTGTTTTTTTTTCTCAACTGAGAATTTTGTGTTTTTTTATGTGTTTTTTTGTTCTTTTAGCGAGCATAAACATATCTTTAAGTTCTCAATGATTTATATACCATGATTTCGTACATCAAAATCTCCTATTTAGTCCTATCGTTTATCAACGATCTTCCATTCTAAGTCCTGCATCTTTCGCCCCAAGTGCTAACATTTTTTTTCTCGTTCGTTCATCTTTGTGAGAGATTTGGGCAATATATCTAATTTATTTTCGATATCCTTCTTTATCTGTTCGTAGGATTTTATCATTAAATTTTGGTTGGGTTCTTTTTTCTTCTTCGTCTCCTTATCACCCTTTCCTCCAAACCCTTGTCATTTATCCTTCATTTCTTCTTACTAGATATACATTCTCTGCCTGCCTCTTTAGGCAGGCAGAGAATGTATATCTCAATATCTTTATCTTTATATCTTATATCTTTAAACTCATTATCTTCTTTCTATTCCTGTCTTTTTTTTTTCTCCGTTTCTTTCTTCTTACCTTTGTTCCTTAGACTTTTCTCTCGTTATTCATTTCTCAGGGACTTGCTTTATTACCATCTTCTCCTCCTCCTCCTTCTCATCCTCCTAATCTCTCTCTCCCTCCCATTGTCGTGCGGAAGGCAAAACAATGGTAAACAAAGAAGAAAAAATAAATTTCTCTTGCGCCCAAAGGCTTGGTCTCCTCCTGTTTACACTCCCGGGTTTGTTTAGGCTGGCTGTTGACTCCGTCTTCTGCTTAGTTCTTCTAGTTAACTGTGTTCTTCTTTATCAAGTTTATCTCTGCGCCAACTCGGCTTCCTTCTCTCAACGAGGACAAGCAGAAATGTATTATACATTTGGAAAGAGTGAATAAAGGTTGTTTGAAAATGTGCTTAAACATACGCCGTTTAAAGCTACATTTAATAACGTTATCAGATGCTGTTATGCACAGTTTCATATTCTCGTTTGAACAGAATTCATTCATCGCCAGAGCTGGGTTTCATATCCTTAGGACAGCTGATCAACATTGACAGGTTGAACAACATTGATTCGGAATGGTTCAGGTGATGAGCCTGTCAATTCAAGTTTCCTGGGCTGTTAGATCATGAAACATCATATTGTCATTCCGTTTGTTTCCTCCTTGTCTCTTCCTTGTAGGTTGATGCTCCAACATTGACTGCTCCATTTCATCAAATTCGTAAAATATCTGCAGCAGCAAGCACACTGTAGCACCAACCCGTCCTCTTAAAAATAACGTCACTTTTGGCCCGTATGCGCGATATGGCCAAATTTGGACGTAATTTGAAATGAAATCGACTCACAAAAGTGACGTTCTGTTCCGTTTTCTATTTGAGTCGTCGGGCCTATGCGGAGAGGTTATGAGAGGACACTTTAAATTAACGTTTTTCATAACGTTTTGAAACTTTATGAGAATTTCCTGCCCACCTAACCTATCAGAGGACCCTTAACTTACTGTTGTTGAAAAAAATACCAAATTTATTTTCATTTTTTTTTTTCATTTTCAAATTACGTCCAAATTCGGCCATACGGGCAAGCGGCCAAAAGCGACGTTCTTTTTAAGAGGACAGGTTGTTAAACACTGTAGACCGAAGACATGTCAGAAAACATTATCGTCAAATCTCATGAGGTCTGAGCTAAGTTGGTTCCTCGGACCACCAAGCAGCGAACACCAACAAGATTGGCAGAGACAATGCTCGCATTCACACAATCGACAACGTTAGTATATACGCAATTGGCTAAACTCTACACGAAAATAATTAGCTGTACTACAAGTAGTAACCATACCACTATAACATTTAGGAGTAGGAATAATTTTCTGGGACTTAAAAGACTGTTCCTCAAGCTGGACCATCTGCCAGATGGACAAAACCTTCACATAATCAATCATAAACACAGCTATAAGCCTTTGTGTATAGTGAGGACTTGATGAATCTCTAACGTCCCCTGGTTAAACACCTGGATATTAATCTAGATATTTGCGATACTCTGAAGGCTTGATAAAGTTTCAATAATCCTCTGTTTGTAAACTGACAAGTGAACCTTTGGCCCAAACAGAATATTCTTAAATTATAACTGTATTGCATTATAAATTCTTGGATTAATGTAGAAACTCTCAGTGGTATACTCGTTGCCTTTGACAAGCTCTAAGGATAAGATTTTTCTTTAATGTCAAATTCTAGGGGATACTAAAATACTTTTTGTATTTTATATTTCACATACTTGAGAATGTATAAACCTAATCAAAAAACATACTTACTGGACAAAATTTAGGTTTTAGAATTTCTTTGCAATAGATGCCAATTGGAGCATAACTTATCATAAATGGCAAACAGAGATCAAACTGAACTAGTCCTCACCAACCTTCTTGAGGTTATCTTGAGATGATTTCGGGGCTTTTTAGTGTCCCCGCGGCCCGGTCCTCGACCAGGCCTCCACCCCCAGGAAGCAGCCCGTGACAGCTGACTAACACCCAGGTACCTATTTTACTGCTAGGTAACAGGGGCATAGGGTGAAAGAAACTCTGCCATTTGTTTCTCGCCGGCGCCTGGGATCGAACCCAGGACCACAGGCTCACAAGTCCCGCGTGCAGTCCGCTCGGCCGACCGGCTCCGTGGCCGACCGATCCTCGTTGCTATCGAGTAAAATAAGCCAATATGCAGCCGTATGGAGAATAAAATATTAAATGAATTGAAAGATCAATGAGTTAAAGACAATTATTTAAAATTAAGAATACAGTGAGAGAGAAAACATATAAATTAAAAAGCGGCAATTAAAAAAAAGGACAATAAAAAGGGGCGGCTCAATTTTATTTAAATAGATCAGTCGAGTTATGGGTGTACGACCTAATTTTGAACACTGCATTATGGGTGTACGACCTAATTTAGAACACTGCATTATGGGTGTACGACCAAATTTTGAACACTGCATTATGGGTGTACGACCTAATTTAGAACACTGCGTTATGGGTGTACGACCTAATTTAGAACACTGCGTTATGGGTGTACGACCTAATTTAGAACACTGCATTATGGGTGTACGTCCTAATTTAGAACACTGCATTATGGGTGTACGACCTAATTTAGAACACTGCGTTATGGGTGTACGACCTAATTTAGAACACTGCATTATGGGTGTACGACCTAATTTAGAACACTGCGTTATGGGTGTACGACCTAATTTTGAACACTGCGTTATGGGTGTACGACCTAATTTAGAACACTGCGTTATGGGTGTACGACCTAATTTAGAACACTGCGTTATGGGAACACGTCCTGAAAAAGACTATGACGACGACGTAGACAATAAAATCAACGACGATGACAATGACAAACAAGCGACGAGTAAAAACTTTAGTAAAAACAAAACAATATTAAATTACTAATAAAACCCATTATCGGAATTTATAATAATTAGTTAAAATAAATTATTACAATAAAGAGAGTTCATCTCCAGCTTTAAGCATAAATCAACATCACTGGAACATGAATTATCCGTGTTTTAAATGCCATTATGGAGATAGGTTAAAGGGATGATCTTTTAAAAGTTGTGATCAGTTAAATCCCTTCCATTATCTGAGGCTTTCTGTATAAAAGGCGTGGCAAGTAACCTTTTTTATGGAAATATAGTTAAATGAAAGGTTATGGGACAAACAGAAATAATATATTAAATAGCTAGAAAGGGTAACCCAGCAAGACCTGGGTCTCTTCGCCTATCTTGCCACCCTTTCCCCCCCCCCCTCTCTTCATCCCATTCTAGATTGGGTACCCCAGCGGTGCCCGGGTCGCTGCGGTCTCTGTTTCTGTCTGGCTCAGTCTGTATGACTTTCTCCAAATCGCTGCATGCTATGTATGTGTTTGGCATACACCCAACAACAATCACTGTTAAAAACTGGGTGATGTTACCCCACCCCAAGCGTCTATTCCCCATCCTCGATTAGACATTCTAATATACAAATATATAAATCTTTCCTTGTTTGCCTATTCATTCATATCGGCTTCTACATTCTACCTGTCTCCCACAGCTGCTTCTATCCACACTGCGTCCATTCTTTTATCTTTCTTCCTTCGTCCTATTCATCACTTCCTACATTTCTCTTTCGGTTTGACTAAGACTTTCACCCCTCCTCATCTTCCGTCGTCACCTCGGGATTTCGCCAGTAAATTGGTGGAGAACTCTTAAATGTCAATCAGTTCGACATGACTCTCGAGGACATTTTTCCACGTCCTCGGCTACTGGAAGAATAAGGACGCAGAGAGAGAGAGCGAGAGCGAGGGAGGGAGGGAGAGACAGAGATAGAGAGAGACAGAGAGAGAGAGAGAGAGAGAGAGAGGGACAGAGAGACAGAGATAGAGACAGAGAGACAGAGATAGAGACAGAGAGAGAGAGAGGGAGAGACAGAGATAGAGAGAGACAGAGAGACAGATAGAGAGAGAGAGAGAGGGAGAGACAGAGATAGAGAGAGACAGAGAGAGAGACAGACAGAGATAGAGACAGAGACAGGGATAGAGTCAGAGAGAGATAGAGACAGAGATA
The DNA here is from genome assembly GCF_040958095.1 of Procambarus clarkii. Lineage (NCBI taxonomy): Eukaryota > Metazoa > Arthropoda > Malacostraca > Decapoda > Cambaridae > Procambarus > Procambarus clarkii. The sequence continues at coordinate 4,874,788 of NC_091188.1, read as the reverse complement.
GAGACAGAGAGAGGGAGAGAGACACAGAGAAAGAGAGAGAGACACACAGAGAAAGAGAGAGAGAAAAAGAGAGAGAGAGAGAGAGAGAGAGAGAGAGAGAGAGAGAGAGAGAGAGAGAGAGAGAGAGAGAGAGAGAGAGAGAGAGAGAGAGAGAGAGAAAAGAGAGAGAGAGAGAGAGAGAGAAAAGAAAGAGAGAGAGAGAGAGAGAGAGAAAGAGAGAGAGAAAGAGAGAGAGAGAGAAAAAGAGAGAGAAAAAGAGAGAGAAAAAGAGAGAGAGAGAAAGAGAGAAAAAGAGAGAGAAAAAGAGAGAGAGAGAGAGAGACAGACAGAGAGTAGTGGGAAGGGGCCTCGGATGCTGTGTGTTTACTCTGGGTATTAGTAAACACAGGCTTGTGTATGGCGCTGTGCCCTATCGCCTGTGTATAACTAGAAGCCCAATACCTGCTTTGACAGTTTTATGTGCATGTTGCAATGAATATTTGCTCTGGCGTGTGTAGTTACTAGATGGAATTTTTCCGGCGAAACCCGGGTCTCACTCCTCCACGCCTTCTGCCTTCCCCACTAATCTACACTCCAATCCTGATTTTTCTCTCTCTCTACCTCATCTCAACTCTCACTATATCCCCTCCCCCCTCCCTCTCTTTATCTCTTCCCCTCTTTACCTTTCTACCCATTCTCTTCTATTATCACCCCTATTCCCTTTCACCTCCTCCCTTCCCCTCTGAAAATGTTATATTACAAAAGGACTGGAATAACTGCCAAAATCACTATGGAAAATACAACCTCTATCTCAGACTTAACTTTCATGAAAATCGCAGTGGGGGTCGCTCTAGATATCGATATTTCTTAAAGTGTGGCACTAGGGCCACATTGTTACTGATGCGCCTATAACACATAACCTCACCTTGTTTCTTAGAAGTGGGGGGGGGGGGGAGTGGAGTGTTTAATGCGGGGGTTGGAAGCCTACACATCTGACCTACACATCCTTCCATATACAGATAATTCCAATCATAGAGACAGACTAGAGGTGATATCCGGCTGCGCCCGGGTCTCTCCCCCTCTCTCCTTGGTTCCCCCTCTCTCAAGTTTGTCCCCCCCCCCCTCTTCCTTTTTCTTCTTTCTCCCCATCTTCCCCCCATCTCCAACATTCTGCCACAGGATTCTCTCTCTCTCCCCTACCTCTCTCTCCCTTATCTCCCTCCTCTCTTGCACCACCCACCCCTCTCCCCCTGTCTTCCCCTTCTCCCCTTTTACCTTCTCTATAGTCCCTCCTCACTCTCTCCCTCACAGAAAAAAATAAAGTATTGAAACTGCTGTCTATGGACAACATAACCAACATATCAGATTTATCTTACTGAAAATTGCATTGTGGAGGATGGGAGTTTGGTTAAATACTCATATTTTGTTTTAAATATGCCATGGGAACCAACCCCAACTAGCCTATGTCACTCCCCTACCCCACATGTTTCATGTGTGAAAGTTGGGCGAGGCTAGCCACAAGCACTTTGCCTCTAACCTTGAACAGACAGATTTCCATTATATATATTTGGAAATGTCTATTCAAAATTAAAAGCCAGATTCATTCATCACAAATTTTCTTCTAGTAATTGCTGCTGGGTGAGTGCCCAACATGGAAGGGACGCGATAGATGTCGACGGAAAGCGTGCCACATGGCACTGTGTTAACCTTTCCCCACATGAGAAATTTCTGACTTGACTGTAAAATAATTTTTTGTTTCGTTGTCATATTGTAAAACTTTATGTCCTCACAACACCAAAACTATAAATAAAATTCTACAAATTAAAAATTTGGCCATAATAGGTAAATCTGCGTGTTCGTGAGCAGTAACGAACATGCTTAAAAATTAAATCTTTTCTAACCATATAGTTCATATTGTAAATTAAAAAAAAAATTATACATACACTTTGGCAGTAAGAGGTTTAAATACATGTTCATGACATCAACACGGAGTCTCCTACCACCCTACTACACCCTCTCTACCTACCCCCCCCCCATATCAGTTTTAATCACGTCCCAAACTTGTTCACACTGGTAGTGATACATTCTGACACTTGCTGACATGTGATATACACCGATACATGTTATACATATTAACACACATGAGATATAAGAGAGAGAGAGAGGGAGAGAGAGAGAGAGAGAGGGAGGGAGGGGTGGCGGAGAGAGCTTAGCGACGCTTCCTAATCTATCCAGTAGCCGCAGGACAGGTCTGGGACGCATCGATGGGTATTCCTTCCCCTCCTACGGCTAGAGGACGGAATGAGACGCGACTCTACGAACTTCCATCCTCCACGCCGCCTGCGTCACGGCAAGGTAAGGGATAGGTTGTGTGCGTCCTCTCTCTCTCTCTCTCTCTCTCTCTCTCTCTCTCTCTCTCTCTCTCTCTCTCTCTCTTGCGTCATCTGGACGGGAGCTTTAAAGCGGAAACAATAATCCAATTTAATCAGGTTTTATCGGCAGCCAGAACGTAGAGCGACACAGAGAAGGTGCGTTAAAGGGGCGCTTTGGGTCTGAGACGCCTGTGAACAGGTGTGTGTGTGTGTGTGTGTGTGTGTGTGTGTGTGTGTGTGTGTGTGTGTGTGTGTGTGTGTGTGTGTGGTGTGTATATGTGAGTGTGTTGTGTGAGTATGTGTGTATTTGTGTGGTGTGTGAGTGTGTGTGTGTGTGTGTGTGGTGTGTATATGTGAGTGTGTTGTGTGAGTATGTGTGTATTTGTGTGGTGTGTGAGTGTGTGTGTGTGTGTGTGTGGTGTGTATATGTGAGTGTGTTGTGTGAGTATGTGTGTATTTGTGTGGTGTGTGAGTGTGTGTGTGTGTGTGTGGTGTGTGTATATGTGTGTGTGTGTGTGTGTGTGTGTGTGTGGTGTGTGTGTATATGTGTGTGGTGTGTGTGTATATGTGTGTGTGTTGTGTGTATATGTGTGTGCGTGTTGTGTGTGCATATGTGTGTGTGTGTGTGTGTGTGTATATGTGTGTGTGTGTGTGTGTATGTATGTGTGTGTGTGTGTGTGTGTGTGTGCGCGCGCGCGCGTGTGTATGTGTGTGTGTTTGAGACTGGGTGTGGGTGGGTATACTCACCAAATTCTGGTTTGCAAGGGTTGACCTTCGGCTCTTTGGTCCCGCCTCCCAACTGCCAACTGATGTGCAAGTTGCCGAGCCTATCGGGCTTTAACATTGCAACAGTTGGAAATGCATGGGGGAGGCTACCTCCACCACTTCACTTCTTTCGGACCATTTATTCCCTACTCGGACACTGACAAAAATAATTACGAGATCTCTGTTGGTCATATGGATTCTCAGCTTCTACCTGTGTGCCCTTGAGCGAGTACCACCCGTGGGCAAATGGTTTCTCTGTCTGCACCTGTCAATTCCCCCCCTAAGGATTTTATATGCGGTAATCATGTCTCCTCTAGCTCTTCTGTCTGTCTGTGTAAGAGCAAATGTGACGTAATGATCATTTTACATTGTCAAAGAGCTTGCGTTGGCGACTAACGCATAACACAGAGTTAGCAGGAGTTAGAGTACTTTAAGAGTTAGAACGTTTTCCCTGACGTTCTAACTCTTAACGTTCCCTATCGCCACGCTCGTCAGTCTAGACGTCTATTCAACGAGACAACATTTGTCACCCATGACTTCAGAGTTCAGTCCGACAACGTCTGAAAACATCAGTATCTTTTGTTAGCAAAATTTTAATGAATTGCTTAAAATTATCTGTATATCTTGGGTAATTTAGCAGGATGACGCAAAGACAAAATCTACTTACTAACTAACACGTAAATTGCTTTTAGAGATAAAAAAAAAGGAATACATCAGATCTCCTCCTGTACAGTTGACTGCAAAACTGGAACAAGATTCTAGACTGAGGAGGAACTTACATAAGGTCCGTCATAAAGCACTGTCGAACCAGTCGAAGAGACGGGCTCACCATAGCCCGTGCTACTTGGAACTTTGTTCCAGGTAGCGAATCTTTAACAACAACAAAGTCGAAGAGATCTGGAGCTGATGGAAATCCTTTTTGCATCGTATTAAAACAGTTCATTAGCAACCGGACCTTCTCAAGTTTGTCGCCAACAATCAGCTCTCTTGCAAAGGTACCAAAGGGGTGAGTAAAGCCCAGGGTAGTGACTCAAGAGCATTCCTGTGGAACATCGACTTCGATAATGATATCGTGAAGTTAAATGATACCAGAGACGAGTGCCTGTGTATATGATTGTATACCGAATTTATCAGGAGATAAGAAATGATAGCGTAAATCACATCATGAAACCTCTTAAAATAACTCTATCTTCGGGACGAAACTTCAGAGTTATTTTCTAGGGCTTTCTAGAGAGAAAACCCTACAAAATCCCACCATAATACTACGCACGAAAACACACGCCATTCCCCCAAACTTGTGAAAAATAATGGCAACCAGGAAAATAGCTGGTCTACGGAAGGAAGCATTTCAACATTTATCACTCTCTACGACTCCAAAATCAGACCTGTATAAAGGAGTACTCACCTGTAGTTTGCCTGTCCACAGTACTTTCTATACAGCTATTAAAACAAAACTCAAAGAAATTCAGAACCGAATATTTGACCGAATATTGTTCATGTACTTGACCGAATACTGTACATCCAGACTTGCCAATACGGATGAAATGTGGCTAATCCTCTGTGTATTTTACAAAGTTAAAAAAATGCTTCCCTACAAGACCCTCTTACAAAGAGTGAATTCGGCAAACAGATTGTATATATATATATATATATATATATATATATATATATATATATATATATATATATATATATATATATATATATATATATATATATATATATATATATGATAAACTTGCACGAAAATAGCAATTTTGACACTCTTACCTCTCCAAATACGCAAAATTATTTGCAAATGTGTCAAAATGCATTTTGACACCATCCTGGCGACCAAAATATACTGATCAACAAATAAGCAATTTTGCTAATGAAGGAGTTAATGACACATAACATATATAATTACCGCATTGTTACTTTTAACAACGCAGAAATTGCAATTCTAGCTTGCAAGCTTTAGACAAATAAACTATGTGTAGTGACGTAAACACACACACACACACACACACCACACACACACACACCACACACACACACACACACACCACACACACACCACACACACACACACACACACACCACACACACACACCACACACACACACACACACACCACACACACACACCACACACACACACACACACACCACACACACACACACACACCACACACACCACACACACACACACCACACACACACACACACCACACACACACACCACACACACACACACACCACACACACACACCACACACACACACCACACACACACACACCACACACACACACACACCACACACACACACCACACACACACATCACACACACCACACACACACCACACACACACACACACACACACACACCACACACACACCACACACACACACACACACACACCACACACACACACACACACACCACACACACACACACACACACACACCACACACACACACACACACACACACCACACACACCACACACACACACCACACACACACACCACACACACACACCACACACACACACACACACACACACCACACACACACACCACACACACACACACACACACACACACACACACACACACACCACACACACACACACACACACACACCACACACACACCACACACACACCACACACACACCACACACACACACACACACCACACACACACCACACACACACACACACACCACACACACACCACACACACACCACACACACACACACACCACACACACACCACACACACCACACACACACCACACACACACACACACACACACCACACACACACACACACACACACACACCACACACACACCACACACACACACACCACACACACACACACACACACACCACACACACACACACACACCACACACACACACCACACACACACCACACACACACACACACACCACACACACACACACACCACACACACACACCACACACACACACACCACACACACACACACACACACACACACACACACACACCACACACACACACACACACACACACACACACACACACGACTGTGCGAGTTATAGAAGCTTCCTACCAGCCCAAGTGACGGCCACCAGTCATGATTGTCACTACAACACTACTGTGACCCCAAAGGGGTTAACTGTGAAGCCAGCCAGGGAGGGGAAGAAGCCTCCCCCACCCCTAAACCCACCCCCACCACCCTCGTCGTACAGTCCAGCATGTCTGAGGCGGAGCTCACTATCGAACAGTCTTCCTGGTAGGCATTCACCATCTTTCCCTATCTCCTCCTTCCCCTATTACACCCCCTTCCCCTCATTCCTTCCCCAACAACACATTACACACCCCCATCTCTTCCCCTCTGCTGGTCTCTCCCCCTCACACGCACCTTTCCCCTTCACCTTCTCTAAAAGTTCAAGGTTTAGGCTGGCGAGGGGAGAGTTAGGGGGTGTTTGTCTAGGGAGATTGCTGTTTCATTTTGGTATTAAGTGCTGGGGTGTTTTAGGGGGCCACCCCCTGTTTTTATTATACATTTTTAGGGAGGTCTGAATGCCAGGTGTTTGATATTTGTCCGAGTGTGAGTTTTTTCTCTCTCCCGGATTTGCTTGTATTATATATGTATGATATATATATATATAGTGTGTGTGTGTGTGTGTGTGTGTGTGTGTGTGTGTGTGTGTGTGTGTGTGTGTGTGTGTGTAGTCGTTTTAACTTTTTTCAAAATAAAAACATTTCAGTATTTTCAGAGTAGAAACTGTGTTAAAATCAGCATTTTCAGTTAAGTAAATTTCATATATTCCTTCAGCAGTTATTATTTATGTGTTATCTATAGTATATTCGTCATGAAACTTATTAATCAAAAACTCTCAAATCACTGAGCTATCTTTATTGAATTAGATGTCATTAAATACAGCATAAACCTAACGCTTTCTTTAATGATATAATAATCTACAAGGTTTAGTTATTTGGGCTGATAAATATATAAAATTGGACAGTTTTGCCGTCATGAGATTTATTTTAGGGGGTAACAAGAGCTTTACGTTAAGGGCGATAAGAGCTTTATTTTAAGGATGATAAGAGATCTATTTTAAGGGTAACGAGAAATATATTTGAAGGTTGATAAGAGTTTTAACTATAAGTCGCCCGTTTTATAATTGTTCTGGTGATGAATGTTCACTGAATGAAGCTTTAAATGAGAACAAAATATTGATATAAGAACATTTTGTAGAGAACGTTTCCACTGCAACGGATTAGTTGATCAATAACAGCGCCTTAAAGCCTCGGAACAATAAGACTTACGCTCAACTACCGGTAAAACGTAATCCTTTTTTTTCCATGTCTAGATGAAGCTACATGTTAGGAAGGGAAGGAAGTGTGCCCAACCACTTGGACGGTCGGGGATTGAACACCGACCCGTATAAAGCGAGACTGCCGCTCTATCGTTCAGTCCAAGTGGGTAACCTCAGAAGGCTTTATTAATAACTTGCAATGTTAATTAACCCATACTGAGTTATCAGCTATCCAGGAAGGAGACAAGGTATTCATGAGGTATTAACATAATAAGATATAGGATTTAGATTATCCAATTACAGATGAAGAGTCACAATAACGTGGCTGAAAAATGTAGACCAGACCACACACTAGAAGGTGAAGGGACGACGACGTTTCGGTCCATATTGGACCATTATCAAATTCGACTTGATAATGGTCCAGGACGGACCGAAACGTCGTCGTCCCTTCACTTTCTAGTGTGTGGTCTGGTCAACATCCAATATTAATCCCCCCTTAATGTGTTTTTTCCACTCTAAAAGGATCATGAGAGATGGCCACAGACAGACGAGTTCTGTGCTCTAGGCTTGTATAACTGGGAACAATAAAGGTAGATGGAGCCATCAGTTGACCTAAATGGGGCAATCAGTTCACCCCCAATGGAACTACACTACCTCGACCATAAGAGCTGTCGCTTCTCTTTCGTGATGCTAGGAACTTCATTGTGGCGTCTGCCTGTCTGCCTGTCTGCCTGTCTCTCTGTCTCATTTTACGTTGCCTCTGAACGCACCGTAATTTCAATCATTCAGAGTCAAATTAGGAACCATACGTGACGTGTATGTTACTTAAAAGAAATACATACGCCATTAAAGAGAAGTAGAGAGGTAGTGGCCTCCATCAATGCTGAGGGAAACGGCCTACAAGAAGCCAGAGGGGGGACAGATTTGGTGGCCTTGGTGTCCGCACAGCCTTCCAGAATATTTTGCCGCCCCCCTCCCTTCCCTCCCTCACCCCGTATTTTCCTCTCCAGCATCTGGTGACCTTGTAAAATACACTCCACCAGAACACCTGGTGATCGGTGGGTGGGAGTTACACCATCTCGCCATTATTGAAAGTTCTAATCGATGGGGGGAACTCTTTCAGCCACAGCACATAGGCCAGAGCCAGCGAAAAAGAAGAAATACCACAGCCCAGGTGTGACACAGCCCAGGTGTGACACAGCCCAGGTGTGACACAGCCCAGGTGTGACACAGCCTATTGGTGGAGAGAGCAGCAGAGACCCCCCCCAGCTCTGTGCCACAGCTACACTCCAGGAGAGGGCAGCCAAACACCCACTATCGTGCTCACAATACAGTACTCATGACTATAACAAGGGCGATATGCGGAACAGCAAGAGGAGGAGGAAGAGGAGAAAGAGGAGGAGGAAGAGAGGGAAGAGAGGGAGCAAGGAGAGGAGAAACAATAGCATTATATATCCTGCTTTGTTAATAAAAAAATCAAAAGATTCTTTAATAGGCAAGTTATAAATGTCTTATTTACGCACTTTATCCCTTTCACAAATTCACTTTTTTTTCATCGTGTCTGTTTCTATCCATCCATTCCGACGAAAATCCCTCGCCTCCATCACCTCTTCAAGTCCTCTTCCCCTAGTGCCAAGAACCAGGCCCTCCTCCCCCAGTGCCAAGAACCAGGCCTTCTTCCCCCAGTGCCAAGAACCAGGCCCTCCTCCCCTAGTGCCAAGAACCAGGCCCTCCTCCCCTAGTGCCAAGAACCAGGCCTTCTTCCCCCAGTGCCAAGAACCAGGCCCTCTTCCCCTAGTGCCAAGAACCAGGCCCTCCTCCCCTAGTGCCAAGAACCAGGCCCTCCTCCCCTAGTGCCAAGAACCAGGCCCTCCTCCCCTAGTGCCAAGAACCAGGCCCCTCCTCCCCTAGTGCCAAGAACCAGGCCCCTCCTCCCCTAGTGCCAAGAACCAGGCCCCTCCTCCCCTAGTGCCAAGAACCAGGCCCTTCTCCCCAGTGCCAAGAACCAGGCCCTCCTCCCCTAGTGCCAAGAACCAGGCCTTCCTCCCCCAGTGCCAAGAACCAGGCCCCTCCTCCCCTAGTGCCAAGAACCAGGCCCTCCTCCCCTAGTGCCAAGAACCAGGCCCTCCTCCCCTAGTGCCAAGAACCAGGCCCTCCTCCCCAGTGCCAAGAACCAGGCCCTTCTCCCCAGTGCCAAGAACCAGGCCTTCGTTCCCCAGTGCCAATAAACTTCCTTTCACCGTCTGGCACCGACAATCCGAGTCGCATCATTAGCCTGACCTTCGACCCTTCATCGTTAATAGTCTCTTGATTTCCCTTCATCGGCTAATGACTGAGGACGAGAAGGGGAAAAAAAAGACTCGCCAGAGAATTACCAACTATAGGGAGTCCGTTTGTTCATTTGCTAATGCGTCAGTGTTTTTATCTGCGTCCAGAAGCCTGCCCGAGATTGTATGGAGTGGCAGTGTATCTGTGAGGGTTGAAACATCCAGTATTAAGATTCCTGAAGGAGGCTCTCTCTCGCCATGATGGGGCCGAGGCTATACACCCCGCGACTCTACAAGTATTGTGGACACTCATTTGGACAGCCTAGTGGACAGTGCTGTCCTGGTGTCTTCAGACTTCACCGCTCTGGTATTTCACTGCACCAACGACTGTAAGCAGTACCTTACCTTGCGGTGGTTATCTTGCGTTGATTACCTGGCGTTAACAACTTTGCGTTGGTTTCGGGAATCAACGTCCCTGCGGACGTCAAAGTAGCACTGATACTTTATTCTCCAAGATATAATTAAATGCTTAAGAGTAATAACTGCCCTTGTAATGTCGCCCCATAATCGACCTGGTTATGCCAGGTCGTATCTTCATGTAACCTCTTAATCGTAATGGACAGGTAGACAGATTTCCGAGCCTATTGGGCTCCGTCATGTCTCATTTGAAACTGTGTGTAGCTTCCATCTACCACTTTGGTTCTTAACACATTCCATTTGTTCGCAGTTCAGAGATCGATGAAAGTGTCCGAAGTCTCGGTTGGTTACTTGTTTTCCACCTGTCATTGTTTCGTCTATCTCATGAGGATTTTGTATGATGTGATCATGTCTCCCACATCCTGCTTCTTTTCACTTCTTTTGCTCTCACAGAAATGTTCTTGAAGAGTCAAACGTCATTTCCCCTAAGCCCCGCTTTCCGACATTTTAGATTTGACTCAATGATTCTATTCTCTCATTTTTCCCACATATACAGAATGTAAATTGAGCTCAACAATTTGTTCACTTAACCCATTCCACTTATTTACAACACTGACACTAAAACAGTCCGCTTATTTACAACACTGACACTAAAAGAGTCCGCTTATTTACAACACTGACACTGAAACAGTCCGCTTATTTACAACACTGACACTGAAAGAGACTCCGATATCGCTGTAAATCACCTGTGACTAGCTTTTATCTATGCCCCCATTCTTTTGCTGTTCCTAGCTTCGATCATCGGTTCATTGTCTACTCCGTCAATCACCTCTGAAAATTTTCACTTCTAATTATGTCCTCCCGACTAATCCTTTCCTCCAGTGTGGTGAGATCCAATCCCCTCAGTTTTCCTCATTACTCCTTCAACTCTACAACTATTCTGGTTATTTTTAGGTCTTTTTCTGTAGTTTTGTGGGTTTTTTTTAATCTGGAGTTCCAGGCCGGTGCTGCGTATGCAAGATGTGAATTCTTGAAGTTTTATATAGAAACAGGAAGACCGTTTTATTTAGGGGTCCATTTATGCAAGCTCCAATTAGGTATATAACTGGAAAGGTAATAGGATGATTAGAGGTCAGCTGTTGGTGGGGGTGTAATTAGGTTGTAGGTGGGGAGGGATTTGGGTGGTGGGTGTATGTGGGATTGGGATTGGGAGCGAGGGGTGGGACTTTTTTTTCTGGGTGGGGTGAGGGGTGGGACTTTTTTTCTGGGAGGGACCAGGACTGGGCTGTGACTGGGGGAGCAGATAAGGTGGGTGGGCGTGGGTTACCGGAGTAGGAAAGCCGGGCCAACCTTCCCACCGGAATCCTTCTACGTCATCAGCTTCCAAAGAGCCGAGGATATTGGTTAAAATGCTCCAGAAATATTTTCGTCTCTCTCCCTCCTCCTATTCCTCGGCGAACCCACTCCCCCCTTTCCTTCCCCTCCCACTGGATGACCCATTCCCATCACCCACTATCTGACCTATCCCTTTACCTTCCCGCACACTGGGGATCCCCTATCCCCCCTTCTCCAAGAGACAACCTAAAATTAAATGTTAGATATCAAACTGATTTACCCTAGAAGAACCATGAAGGTTGTATGGAGTGTATTTCTTATTTATATATAAATAAGTGTGGATAGTCAAGTTATTGAATCTGTAGTTTGTTGTGGTGTAGAGCAAGCTAGCTCCTTGGCCAGCGTGGAACTCTTCCACAACAAGAGTTGACTGGTGGAAGAGATTTGACCCAAATCCTTATCCTGATCCCTTCCATGTGCTATATAGTCGTAATGGCTTGGCGCTTTCTCTTGATAAATCCCTTCCTTTCCCCCCTCACTTTGTCTCTAGATGCTCTAAAAGCATGCGAGAAAGTTGAACACGCCAAGTTTTTTAAGAGAACAGCTTAGCAGAAAAGCATTTCCTAGATGCTTAAATAGTTCACGTAAGGTATGAAAAGAAGCCGTGAAGTGGGACAATCGTCTCTGAAAATCACGTAAATAGGATTCAAACAAGATGCTGTTTTAAGTCATCTATTATTAGCTATCTCTCTATCCATCCATTCCGACGAAAATCCCTCGCCTCCATCACCCCTTCAACCCCTTTCCCATCTTGATCCATTGTTCATAGAGTTAAGAGCAGGCAGAGCTGGCTGTCGCATAAGCAAATGCTTCATGTTATGTTTATCTACTTCTATTAGCACAATAATAGATACTATCTTCTTCTTGAGAGGTTATCTTGAGATGATTTCGGGGCTTTTAGTGTCCCCGCGGCCCGGTCCTTGACCAGGCCTCCACCCCCAGGAAGCAGCCCGTGACAGCTAACTAACACCCAGGTACCTATTTTACTGCTAGGTAACAGGGGCATAGGATGAAAGAAACTCTACCCATTGTTTCTCGCCGGCGCCTAGGATCGAACCCAGGACCACAGGATCACAAGTCCCGCGTGCTGTCCGCTCGGCCGACCGGCTCCCTTGAAGCTATGAAACATTTTGTATATTTAATACATATAGTGCCGAGTACAAGCTCACGTTCAGTCTTGCCAAATATAACATGGGGAACTTTTAGAACTCTCTGCATTCGTTTTATGCAGATCTTAAAACTAAAAATTTCAGCATGTATGGATATAAACTATAGAACCTTCTAAATGTGAACTTTGGTAAGCCAAACTGTGTATGGAACAGATGTTCAAGACGTATCTTAGGTGTTCATCGTTCTGTTCATTGCCTGGCCTCGACACCTGCACGTGAAGAACTGACATCCTTCTCTCTGAAGGACACTCAGCAAAGCACTATAAAAAAAATCAGGCATTATATTATCACTGACTATTGAAACTTTGCCAGAAATATCAACTAGGTTGTATTTAAATACAACTTAATAATGAGTGATGAACATTATGGTGAACAGGAATACAGTTCATAATACAACAACTAGTCCACAGAGAAAGCAGGAGACTTAATGGAATTACTAAAGCATTTGTGTCACAATCAAATGGCTCATTGATAATTAGTTTCAGTCCAATTTCAATCAGATTTATACTGAATGATCTGTGTGTATCCAGAGTTAATCTGATCCATATTTAAACTGTGCAAAATTCGGTAACTTTATGGTATAATTTGTGTATATTAATTATTCGTTAAATTCTATTCATTATTTTTAACTTTATACAAAAATATTTTATTAATATATTACTAGTTTCATTGTAAACTATAAAAGTGTTTAGGGCTGAACAACTCTTCATTCCGGCCACAACTGTGGTAATTTGTGGCAGTTAATTACGGCTCGAATTTATATATGTAAAATCTAAATTATAAAACAGTTATAATGCATTTGGTTTTGTGTTGGACTTAATTACGGCCTATCATCCGCGGGACGGCCATTTAGGCTACGGCAAATCAGATCTTGGTTGGCTTACTGACCAACCAGCAAGAATATACTTTATTTAGTGCTGGACTAAGATAATCTGTGTATACACACCTTTTTTTGTATATATCCCTTATTATAATGCTTATATATTATGCTTAAAATTAAAACCTTTTTTTATGTAAATAAATGACGTATTATGCAGGCGATGAGTCACAATAACGTGGCTAAAGTAAGTTGATCAGACCACACACTAGAAGGTGAAGGGACGACGACGTTTCGGTCCGTCCTGGACCATTCTCATCAAAATGACGTACTGGTATTTTTTCGGGGGAGAAGGGGGTTAAGTAGGTTATAAATGTACAACCTATTGTGAAAAAGTGTTTCTGGTTTAAATTTCTGGTAGATTACAAGAGATAAGTGGATCATTAGACAGAAACCAAAAACTAGATCAGAGAGAGAGAGAGACCTACACAACAGATTAGGCTGGTAAACTAGACGAAAACACCAAATTAGCCAATTATAAAAAGGAGTTATTAGATAATTAAAGAATGAGTTAGATAACTAGACAATATGTCTCTAATGTTCATTCGAACTATACCTCACGTTCTCTGAACTACCACTACTCCAATAATACCCCCCCCCCCACTCCCCCCTCAACAATAACCACCTCTAACAATACCCCCCCCCCCCCCGCCGCAACAATAACCCCTCTCACTGTAATCCCACAACCACCACCTTATCTCTGGTTGGTTGTGACCCCCCGATAGCAGAGCGGAGCGATTGATGATGCTGATAACCTTTCCCATTTGTTATCTTAACCCCTGGAGTTGCAGCGACAAAGCTCCCTCCCTCTCTCTCTCTCTCTCACCTCTAACTATCTCTTCTCATTCGTCGATGTTTCTCCTTTACATTCTCTTTCCCGCCGATTAATTTCTCCTCCCTATCCTCTTTATTTCCCTTTAATTCCTTCTCTGCTCAATAGAGCCGTTCTCTTTTACTAGCAAACTATCCATCGCGCCCTTCCATCCATTCTATCCATCCATCCATCTCTTCTATTAATTGCTCGGCTATCCATCACTCTCTCTTTCATCTCTGCCCATTATTACCTGCCCATCAAGGCTTCAAACATATCACCTTCATCCCCAGGGGGGAAAAAGTAATCCTCCATGGCAATTAGCGTATTAAATGTCAAAGTTACATTGAGAGTCCTAACATACACTCGTAATTGGAACGGGTTTTTATGGTGATATAGATACGGACGGGCGCACACGTTCATATAAAACACACACACACACACACACACACACACACACACATACATATTTATATACACACGTCGCGGCTGAGTGGACAGTCGTTCACTCGGGAGTCGTAGTTCTAAGGGCCCGGGTTCGATTCCAGGCTGAGGCGGAAACAAATGGGGCAGAGTTTCTTTCACTCTGATGGTTTTTCTTCACCTAGCAGTAAATAGGTACCTGGGAGTTAGACAGGTGTCACGGTAGGCTTCCTGGGGGTGTGGGTGGGTGTTAGAGAGAAATATATGTAGTTGATATAATAGAGGGAAAAATAGATGATTAGAAAGGTTAATAGCCTTTTATTTAATTGTTAGAAAGGTTAATAGCTTTTATTAGTTAATAGTTAGAAAGGCTAATTAATAGTTAGGAAGGCTAATAATAGAAAGCCTAATTAATAGTTAGAAGGCTAATAATAGAAAGGCTAATTAATAGTTAGAAAGCTAATTAATAGTTAGAAAGGCGAATTAAATGTTAGAAAGGCTAATAGCCTCGATTTAATGGTTAGAAAGGCGGGGTCCAAGAGCTAATAGCTCAATTCTGCAGACACAAATCGTAAATACAAATAGTAAATACACGTAAGAACTACCCCAAGATCTATAATTTCTGAAGTAACAAACAGATAAAAGATTG
Source organism: Procambarus clarkii (assembly GCF_040958095.1). NCBI lineage: Eukaryota > Metazoa > Arthropoda > Malacostraca > Decapoda > Cambaridae > Procambarus > Procambarus clarkii. The sequence continues at coordinate 4,859,366 of NC_091188.1, read as the reverse complement.
AAAGAGATGGTAGTGACAGCGAAAGAAGAGAAAAAAAAATGCAGGAACTGGATGTGATGAAACAAAGCCACAAGGCCAGGCAGGATCTCACCAAGGCCACTAACTGTACTCAACCCCTCCCTGGGAATGTGGGCACAACCTGACCTCTTGAAAAGGGCAAATGCGGTACTTATAATTAGAAAAAAGTAAGGTATGAGCCCCTGAACTGTAGACTGGTATTAGAGACACTGGTTAAAAGGAGACAAGAACGACACGTTAACATGAGAGATGGATGAGCAGACTAGACTCTGCTAAATTGCTAGAAAACATTTGAATACTCTCCAAACTAGAGAAGCAGGCCGATGTATCGACAAGAGTGCTGCTAAGTTAGGTGGTGTAGCATCTTTCAGACGAAGCAAAAATCCCGGTAGGAGAAATGTCAGAATGGAGAGAGAGAGATGACGAGAGGAGTACCTCAAGGGTCGCTAATAAGACCCAGCCTGTTCAGAGAAATTAAACTCCTTCGTATCAGTCTTTGCTGATGATGCAATATATTGCAAAATGACCCAGACAGTCTTCAGAAAAAGTCTGAAAAATGACAACTCAACTTTAATGTAGAGAAAATGAAGAGTTATGAAAACAGGAGTAGAAGTAAGAAGACCTCAAATACATTACAACATGAAGTCAAGGCAACGCCCAACTTCAGAAACAAGAGAAAAAACACTTAGTAATAGCCATAACTTCAGGTCTAAGAGCACATGCTCGACCGTGTTTAGCACATCTAGGCGAGTACACAGACACACAAACACACTCCGTGGGTAAATCAAAGTCTGAAATAAAAAGAAAGCGAAGCAGAGAGGTGAATAGTCAAGAACAGCAGTATGAAGACCAGCTAGAGTGCGCGAAGTCTTAACACGCGACGTCACGAAGTCTCGCGACGCGAGTAAACAAAGAGGACCCGCGAGTTACTTGCTGTCGCCTCCACACCAACCTAACACCACTTGTTCCGGATAATAATTCGTATCTGCGACACAAGTATTAATAAAAACCAACCCTTTCCCCGTGTGAGGATTACCTGTTGTAACCTACCTTGCTGAAGGTAGGTTACAGCAGGTAAGCTTTAATCAGCAGGTAGGTAATCAGCAGGTAATTGTCGAAACTTAATTGTTGGTCCGAGTGATCTCGTAGCCTCATCTGCTCAAACCGCTATTTCAGGAGCCCGGCTTTTGGCTTCTGACAATCGACTTGAGAATGGTCCAGGACGGACCGAAACGTCGTCGTCCCTTCACTTTCTATTGTATTGTTTGATCAACATTTTTGGCTTCTGGTCCCCCAGTAGGCTTACAGTGACTCGCAAGGGCCTCGTGCGAGTCGACATGAGCGGACGTTACTAGCAACAGTGAGTCACCAACGAAGCGTTTTATTGCTTTCAATGATCCTAAAGACTTCAAAAAAATTGCAGCTTAAACAAAACTTACCCTGTCCCTTGAAAGGAGTTTTTATAAATCTAATACGAGTATATATATTTTATATTTGAAACAAATATAAACAGTAATGTGCAATACCTATGCAGTGTATACTTATGGGATAAATTATGATACCTGTACACGTGGTGGGCTCAGAGAGGCTGAGGAGTGCTCGCCATCCTCGAGTTCCTTATACAACTTGATTTCCCATATTTTATGTTACAAAGTATGCCATTTATAAGATGCTATTTTGCACGTTAATGAACTTTTATTGGATTCTGGTTGTTTAAGCAACGATAAGTTAACAGTATTATAATATAGTTGTTATCTCTGAATAATGAGCTTGACTAATAGGTTACGCGAGTTGCTCTCGAGATTCGAACCTTGCTGCAAAGATTCGAACCCTTCTGGGTGCAAGGATTAGTCTGTTTTACAGTTCGGAACTAGAATGCCTCCAAGAATGTTCGGATGTACATTAAAATGCCCTGTACCATTCAAATGATGCTGGCATATCTATTTCTGGGTCCTGTGGACACATTGAGTACTGAGCTTGGTCATGTAAATATCGAGGTCGCTATCAAAACTAAGAGATATAAACACAGCGTTTTAATATGTGTTGTATCAGGGAGGCGTTACCTCTGATAGGATAGGGGACCCATTGCCTCGGAGAAAGGAACACAAGGCATTTCATGGGCTTTTTAGAACTCGCATTGAGGGTGGCCCTACGTATCTTTTTTTTTTAGCCCAGTTCTTTGTTCTGTTCTTTGATGTCGATATATTCATGTCGATATAAATTTCTAGCACTTTTTTTAAATGCTGTTTTTCCAAGCAAAATGTTCCATGGGATTTTGAGGAAGTTCTTTAAAGTCAAAATCTTTTATATTGATTAAATTGTCTCTAAAGACAGTCACTACATTAAATTCTCGGTTTTGGGTAATGTTTGCTGTATCATTCGCTAAGTAAACTTCGTAACATTCTCCAAGGCATTCCTTACCCTCTGGTCCCGTCTCTGGTGTTGAGTGCACTTGAAAACATCCGAACTGTGACACTCGACACTTAGGGAAATACCTCACGATACCTTAAACACCGTAACTGTGAAGGTGAGAGAGTGTGTCTTACCTTACAGGTTGGTCGTCACTTGGGCAAGCTCCTTCCTCCGCTACACAGGTTCACCGCGTGTCCACGAGCCGCTCGTTCACTCACAGCGATATCGCATTACTGGCGTCCAGTCGTTACGAACAAGCCCATTACGTCTTGGAAGCATTCACACTAAAAATGAGACCCCACGTTAAACAATTCGAGGGTCCTCAATTCAATTGTCCTCTCACCAATTACCGCTGCCAATCATCACAACATTGATAAAAATGCTCGTTAATTCAGTCCCCCTCCCTCTCCTCCCCCCCCAACCCCGCAACCTGTCCTCAGGCCAGGCATGTCACACCGGCAGCCGTCTACCCCCTAAACGCTTTCATCAATTTTAAGGCACTGTATTAAAAATAGGTTTATTCCTATACATAAATGAATATTGTTTTTCATTCATGTTTTTTTTAGAGTTAGGTTAAAGGTTCAGGTTCTGTTGGCGATCATTTGTATTTGAAGTCCGTGATTGAAGCATTTACAGAATTGAGATTTCGAGCAGTGGTTGTACACGAAGCGCTGTTCAAGGAATGTTCGAACGTCTTCAGTCGTGAATCTTGTGTATGCCATTTTCTATTCATAAACAGAAGGGGGTGGGGAGGGTGTTGGCAGCTGGATTAAATAGCATTTGACCTTCTTTTTGACCCTGTTTATGAATACAGAATTTGCATGCTACTCATAACAGATTTCGTTCGACATTTTCGCGAGCAGTGCATCGCTGAAGCCCTGTTTTCGAATCATAACTTTGTAAATGTTTCACCCACTTGCTATCAATACAACAGCCCGTCCTCATCCATTAAGGCCAAATGATCGTTAATCCAGCCTCTGAACCCCCTGTTTATGAATTATTTTTGGCTATGAATTATGAATTAAAAAACACACGACCCACAACTGATGATATTCGAACATTGCTTCATTGACAACCTCTGTTCGAACCACAACGCTATAAATGCTTCACCCACGTACTTCTAATGCAAATAATCGCCAAAAGAACCTAAACACCTACGCCTAACTATATATAGAGAAATTTATATATGAGCTTCTCATATATAGCTTCTTCTATATATGAGAAGAAGCCAATTTTTAATGTTCATCAGTTTTAACATACTGATGAATGTGTTCAAGAAGACACGCCGCTCCTCTAATGTTTTTCGCCTGAGGACGGTTTGAAATAGAAATACGTGCTAACAGACCCTAAACTAACCAATTTATGGCCTAACTGTACACCAAAATTATAATACATAAAATAATTTTAATTATACATGAGAAAAATGTTTGTTTTGAATACAAAGCATATTGAAATTAATGAAGACGTCAATCGGGTCGGCCGCTGTTAGGAGGGACCAACATATTCAGCCGCATATACACTGAAGCGCTGAAACAGGAAACTAGCAGTTCTCGGAGAGTTTCAGTGGGCGCAGAGCCCAATTCTCTGGGAAAGCTCAAGGCACCGCTACTCCAGGGTGTGGAGTACAGGTGCCAAGTAAGTAAAGTTAGTAAGGCCAAGCGGCTTACATGCTATAGAAACACATGTGGACTGACCTTAAGGCTCACAATGAAATAAAAATGATGTCAAGTATCAATGAAAATAATTTTGAGGCAATGGAATTCATTGCTTCATTTATGCGCTGCTGATACAAATAATTGCCAATATACCCTAAACATCTAACTTAACCTCGACTTAACTTTACACACACAGTTCTAAAAAGAAAAGGTAATTAATTTATATTAAAGAAAATGAGAATTTGAGCACATACTGCGTTAAAGTTGATGCAGCGAGCATGATGCTTGTTCAACCCGTCCTCTTAAAAATAACGTCACTTTTCGCTCGTATGCGCTCTATGGCCAAATTTAGACGTAATTTGAAATGAAATCGACTCACAAAACGGACGCACTCTTCCGTTTTCTGTTTGAGTCGTCCGGCTTACTCGGCAAGCTAAGAACAGGAAACTTTCCATTAACGTTTTTCATACCGTTTTGAAACTTTATGAGAATCTCCTGCCCACCTAACCTATCAGACGACCCTTAACTTACTGTTATTGAAAAAAAAATCCCAAATTTATTTTCAATTTTTTTTATTTTCAAATTACGTCCATGTTCGGCCATACGGGCAAACGGCCAAAAGCGACGTTCTTTTTAAGAGGACAGGTTGCCCCTAAGTGCCTTCTTTTGACAATTACTTACTTGATGCTGCGAGTCTTTGGGGGTGGGTAGCTTGTGGATGGGCCCACTCGGCGTCTCCTGTGAGCTCTTTTTTTATATTTTTTTCTTCTCTCTTGAATGTTTTGTTTTGAGGTTTGAATATGCTTTAAGGTTTTTACTTTTGCATTTCTTTTGATTGAAGAAATTATTCAGCTCGATTAAAAGCGAGCTTTTAATCGAGGATTTATTTTATTTTGTTTTTGTTGAGTAATTATATTTTCTTATATATATATATATATATATATATATATATATATATATATATATATATATATATATATATATATATATATATATATATATATATATATATATATATATCAGATATGTAACTGTATAACCTTGCATAATAAAGTGTACACCATAAAAAAGGGGGGTGGTAGGAGAAGCGAACACTCTTACGTATTCAGAGTTAAATGGCAATTTTTTCCCTGAATGCTCTGTGTTCCCTTCTCTGAGGCTGTGGGTCCCTATAATTGCACCAGTGGTGGTACCCCCCTATATATATATATATATATATATATATATATATATATATATATATATATATATATATATATATATATATATATATATATATATATATATATATACATATATATATATATATATTTTACTAATCTTTTTACCTTTTTTGAAAATATAAATATCCCATTTTCCAATTGCAAAAATAAGAGGCCAGACTTGGGTTACTGTTCCAAGATGAACAACTTCACACTCCAAAGAACTATACCGGCCATTCATCATCCTCTTTAATCAAGATGGAAGAGGAGGAGGAGGAAGGGATCCTGGCGGAAACGAGGAAGGAAGACGACAAACAATTAATGAACAAGTATTACCATTATCAACAAACTATCTTCCAGCATCCCCCTCTCCCTTTCCTCGCCCTTTTTCCCCCCCTTTCCCTTCCTCTTTTCCCCCGCCCTTAACGACAACGAAAATTCCGAATAGTTCTTACAGATCACCCACTATCATCACCACAACCACCAATCACTCTCGTGATCGAAGGCCAGATTCACGAAAGCACTTACGCTAGCATTTACGAACCTGTTCATCTTTTTCTCAATCTTTGGCGGCTTTGTTTCCAATTAATAAACAGCTAATGAGCTCCGAATCACAAGGAGTCTGTTTATAACAATAACAACAGTTGAATGGGAGGCATTTACAGAGATGCGATTCGGCAACCCGTCCTCGGACCAAGTCCATTCCATGCAGCGATCGACCCCACAGACGCATTCATAATTTTTTACATGCTGTTCATTTTCTCATATATAAATTAATATTATAATATATGAGCATATTGTGCATATATAGGTTAGGTTAGGTGTTTAGGTTCTGTTGGCAATTATTTGTATTTGTAGTACGTGGGTGAAGCATTTACAGCGTTGTGGTTCGAACAAAAATTCGTCAGTGAAGCACTTGTTTCGGAAGTGTTCGAACGTCAACAGTTGTGAATCGTGTGTAAACCGTTTTTCATTCATAAACAGGGGGGTTGGCGGGCGGATGGAATCACTTTTGGGTCTTTGTTTGGAGGACGGGCTGGTGGACGGACTGGTGGACGGACTGGTGGACGGGCTAGTGGACGGACTGGTGGACGGGCTGGTGGACGGGCTAGTGGACGGACTGGTGGACGGGCTGCAGGGAATAGTGAACCGAATGATCTCGCCTGGACTTAATTTGTACTTTATGCTCAGAGATGATTACACATTTTAGACTTGGGCTTATTTTTGTCGTGGTATTAAATTGCATTTTAAAGTGTATCAAGTTTGATTTCCTTAAATGTGAGAGTTGAGGCACTTCACTCAGTCAGTTTATATCAAATTTTCAACGCCGTCCTTCACAACTAATTCCACCACCACTATACCCTCCACTACTATCCACCCACCAACACTACCCACCACCACTGCCCACTACCCACCACCACCACCACCACTTCCCCACTACCTACCACCACCACCACCACCACCACCACCACTATACCCTCCACTACTATCCACCCAACACCACCCACCACTGCCCCACTACCTACCACAACTACCCACCACCACCACTACCACTACCACCACTATCCACCACCACCTCAACAAAACAGTGTTATGCAAGGTAAACCTCCCATGTGTATATCACTCCCACACACTGCTGGAAGCGACGTCGGCCGCATAAACCACCACAGTTATTGCCTCTCACAAACGGGATCGCTGTTAACCCAACATCCATCTTATGTCCCCCTTTAAACGGAGGGATTAATTCGTCTGGACTTGCGGTTTGCGTAATTTACAAGCGTGCTAATGGCGTGTGAGTGTGAGTGTGTGAGTGTATGAGGTATTGCTCGCCGGGGCAATACTTCATACACTCGGGAGAGTAGAGAAGAGCGTTTGTATCAGCTTTGGGAGGGGGGAGGAGAGGAGGGAGGATTTAGGACGATTTTGAGCCCCTGCTATTTTGATGAAGTCTAAAATCGTGGATTTGTTCTCCGTTGAATTAAAAAAAATGAATCTTTTTGTAGTATTACATTTTTGGGGAGAGATAGATAGAGACAGACAGACAGAGAGAGAGAGAGAGAGAGAGAGAGAGAGAGAGAGAGAGAGAGAGAGAGAGAGAGAGAGAGAGAGAGAGAGAGAGACAGAGAGAGAAAACACAGAATCCAGTCGTTTGACTGGAGATCTTTAGCACAGTCTTCAACTCATTTATAAGACTGGTGTCTGTGACCTCCTGGGAGGGGGAGTGACACTTGGGCTGGACGGTAGAGCGACGGTCTCGCTTCATGCAGGTCGGCGTTCAATCCCCGACCGTCCAAGTGGTTGGGCACAATTCCTTCCCCCCTTCCCATCCCAAATCATTATCCTGACCCCTTTCCAAGTGCTATATAGTCGTAATGACTTGGCGCTTTCCCCCTGATAGTTCCCTAGTTACCCCCCCCCCTCCCCGTCACCATTATCTTCAAATACTTGTGAGTTTTCTTTATAAAAGATATTTATAAGGTGCTGTGTTGACTTACCAAGATATCAGTAATATCAGGGATAAATTGCAGCTGTGTAGCCATTGAGTTTATTTTCGGTAATTCAGGCTCATTTTGGTATCTTTGGGAGTTAAATGGTGACTAAATTCATACGTTCAGGAAAGCAGTCATGGCGACCAACCCGGAAATGGACTGAGATATTTGGTTATAGTGTCGACTGATCGAGAGAAATAACTACGTGTGTTTCAGATCTTGCCTTCATTATTATAAAGTCTTTAGATGTATAGAGAGTGAAACGCATGCATTAAGTGACTGGATAAAAGTTATCATAGTGGAGATAACAAGTTAAGGTCATTGCCCTTAGTCTATAAATGGGGTGGTGGCAGTATTTCCCCTCGTTCATCCCCCTTTGAATGGGTGAAGCATCTATCCTTTATCCATCCCTTAGAATGAGTAGAGTCCCCTCTCTCTCTCTCTCTCTCTCTCTCTCTCTCTCTCTCTCTCTCTCTCTCTCTCTCTCTCTCTCTCTCTCTCTCTCTCTCTCTCTCTCTCTCTCTCTCTCTCTCTCTCTTTCTCTCTCTCTCTCTATCTCTCTCTCTCTCTGCCTCCCCCTCTATCCCTAGTGCCATCAACAGTTTGGCACTTTCATTCTAGTGTAACTATCATGGCACTTGTTCCATGGGGGATAAGCCGGCAGTTATGATTCGGGGTGATCTGCCTCATTGTGCCTATAGTAATGAACTGACAAGTGCAAGGCTTTAATATGAAAACTAATGTATAAAATAGACCAGTATCAAGTCAATATATATATATATATATATATATATATATATATATATATATATATATATATATATATATATATATATATATATATATATATATATATATATATGTATGTATATCACGAAAATAAACACGTGATTAAGAATGTGACAATGTCAGACCACGGAGGAAAATGAAACAGGAATTTCCTTAAGTACTTTCGTATATTAAATACATCTTCATTCCTTCTGAAGATGTATTTAATATACGAAAGTACTTAAGGAAATTCCTGTTTCATTTTCCTCCGTGGTCTGACATTGTCATATATATATATATATATATATATATATATATATATATATATATATATATATATATATATATATATATATATATATATATATTTACTGTTTTCTCTTTATATATCATGCTCATGCTTTTCCCAGTGAATAGATTTTATACATAGCCTGCATGGCTGTATTTTAATTAACTGCCTGAGTGTATTAAAGTTTAGATCTCTTTCAGTGGTTTGACCCTTCCCCCCCCCCCCCACACTCTCCCCCACACTCTCCCCCCACAGTCTCCCACACACTCTCCCCCACACTCTCCCCCCACACTCTCCCACACACTCTCCCACACACTCTCCCACACACTCTCCCCCACACTCTCCCTATAGACCTGTATCCTGCTTTTCATCGTTTGATCTTTTTTTTATCAATTCTGATAGCAGTGGTACTAATCGTACTCTTGTGTAAGTGTGTAATTACCTAAGTGTAATTACCTAAGTGTAGTTACAGGATGAGAGCTACGCTCGTGGTGTCCCGTCTTCCCAGCACTCTTTGTCATATAACGCTTTGAAACTACTGACATGTGTGTGTGTGTGTGTGTGTGTGTGTGTGTGTGTGTGTGTGTGTGTGTGTGTGTGTGTGTGTGTGTGTGTGTGTGTGTGTGTGTGTGTGTGTGTACCCACCAATTTGTGACTGCAGGATCGAGCTCCAGCTCTTGGACCCCAGTTTACTAGCTGTTGGTTGTCTAATGCAATGACTCCTGGTCTATTTCCCTATGATACCATGCCTTTAAAGTTATGAATAGAGTTTGCCTTTACAACCTGCTTCTTTAGGTCATTCCATTTACTCACTAACCTTACGCTACAGGAAAACTTTTTAACATCCATACGACACATCTGAGTCTGAAGCTTCCATCCGTGCGTCCCTTGTTCTGTTGGTATTGTAAACAATTCCTCTTTTTCCACCCTGTCAATCCCTCTAAGTACTTTCAAGCACCACAAGCCTCCATACAATCCACGAAATGCATAACACCTCATGGAACACAACAGAGACCCCAGGAAACAACCCACAGAACCCCACAGGACCCCACAGGACCCCACAGGACCACACAGGACCCCACAGGACCCCGTCGTCCCCCTCAACACTTCACTACACTAAAATAGACCTCTCTGGATACCTGAGCGTCCAACACAAAGTTCCTTGGGCATTCTTGAATATTTTATGTAGCTTCTGGCTGTTCATTATTTATTTGTCAGTGTTTGGGGTAGTTGTTGGGTGCACAAACTTTGCCTGGAAAACTCTATGACTGGAAAATTCTCTGATTGGAAAGCTCTATGACGAAAACTCTGTGACTGGAAAGCTCTATGACGAAAACTCTGTGATTGGAAAACTCTATGACGAAAACTCTGTGACTGGAAAATTCTACGAATGGAAAATTCTGCAACAAGAAATCTCTAAAGCAGGAAAAGTCTGAACTTGGAAAATTTCAAGCCAGTAAAATTCTAAATATCTCTAAACATGTGTATATATATATATATATATATATATATATATATATATATATATATATATATATATATATATATATATATATATATATATATATATTCACACTGAATACAAGTGTATTTGCAACAGGGTGGAAGCAAACCAATACGGACTGCATGGGTTGCATTGCGGAAGCACAAAGGGCTGGCATGCAAGACACAACGAGGTCAATGACATCATCAAGAGAAGCCTCGTCTCGGCTGGGTGCCCAGCGGAGAGAGAACCTCGCATCCTA
>NC_091188.1:4841288-4843788 GCF_040958095.1 Procambarus clarkii | reverse complement strand
TTAGTGCTGCAGTCTGTGTATCCTATATTCTGCAAGTATATACTAATATGCTTCTATCCATTTAAAACTAAAACAAATATAAAGATGTGTGGTTGCTGGTTTCTATATGACAGGTGGCACGGGCATGAATAGCCCCCTTCGGTGGTGAGAATGTGGTCTTTAGTCGTGTAACATCTTGAAATGTCTCTGGGTCTGTCGATTCATATATTTTTTGTCGTTTAGGTCTGTATTTCAGAAACCCGTCGATGCCTTGGCCTTACACCCTCTTGCCCCCAAGACCACTCAAATGATCCACAACGCAAATACATATTTTTTCCCTATGACCTTTTCCAGTTTCCAGCCTCAATACTCAGGACTCACTGCACAGAACTTTTATTTTTTTTCCAGCCACAACGTTTAAGAAACTGTATACCGTAGCACGCAGCATAATGCACGCACCGTGCAGGAGAGTGCAATGCGTGCAACGGCGTCGGGACATCCTTTGTTAAGATCTGTTAATGTTTAAAATGATGTTAATGACTTTTGTTACAACAGAAAGGTAGGTTACACCTGACCCAACTTCCGTTGTCTCGTCATTGGTGTTGTTTCTGTTACTGTTATTGTGTTGTCCACTGTATCATTGTTAGAGAGAGAGAGAGAGAGAGAGAGAGAGAGAGAGAGAGAGAGAGAGAGAGAGAGAGAGAGAGAGAGAGAGAGAGAGAGAGAGAGAGAGAGAGAGAGAGAGAGAGAGAGAGAGAGAGAGAGAGAGAGAGAGACAGAGAGAGAGAGAGAGAGAGAGAGAGAGAGAGAGAGAGAGAGAGAGAGAGAGAGAGAGAGAGAGAGAGAGAGAGAGAGAGAGAGGAGGAGGCGACACAGAGGTCAGTGGTTTTAACTCTCAAGTACACAAGAGCCTCAAACCCGAACTCTCTGCTCTCAAGTCCTGTTCCTCGTGACAGGTTAATACTAGATATAGTCAAGAAGACCTCGTGCCTAATGCATCGCCCTGGCCGCTCGACGCCGCTTGAACGACCCTCGCAGACTAAGAGCTGCATTGTGTCGTGACGTGCATTGTTGCTTGCGTGTACCCTGAGAAAGGAAGATGGAAGACGGAAGAAGAAGAGAAGGAGGAGAAGGAAGGAGAGAACTATGATGGTTATATTCCTTCTACCTCCTCCCCAATCCCCCTCTCCCCTTCCCCCAATCCCATTCAACACTTGAGTTTACATGTGTTAAGCAGGCACTGACGTATCTATACCCGAATCTACTCTACTATACTCCTCAGTTTACCCGGGTATTATGGCAGCTTGGCGGCAATGGTTTACAGTTCCCTCCTAATATAGTTAATGGAAAAAAAGAAGATAAAAGATAAAAAAGATTATTTATATAAAACATTAAATAATTATCAATGGAGATAAATTGTCGGATAATAGAGAATTAATAATATGATTTTGATGTAAACACCACAGAACCGTGAGGTAAATTGGGGTAGAGAAGCAGACAAGAATGACAAGAGGAATCCAAAAAGGAGAAGCAGAATAACCGTCTTGAAGAAAAGAAAAAACAGTATTAAAAAGTAAATGTATGGGTGAGTGAATGTGGGAGAGAGAGAGAGAGAGAGAGAGAGAGAGAGAAAGAGAGAGAGAGAGAGAGAGAGAGAGAGAGAGAGAGAGAGAGAGAGAGAGAGAGAGAGAGAGAGAGAGAGAGAGACAGAGAGAGAGAGAGAGAGAGAGAGAGAGAGAGAGAGAGAGAGAGAATGACACCAAAAAATGCGAAAATACTTAAATCTTAAGTTAAGGAGACAATATGCAAATTTAACCTCATTTGAAGCCAACTAAGGATCAGATTGCAAACTTCATCCATCAATCTTAGGACTGAAAGCTATCTTGGCATTCAACGAAATTTGCAAGAAATCATGACTTACAATAATATTTGCACTCAATGGGAACTTGCCCAGCAGCGCTTTCAGGGCCGAGTACCCCATCTTTAAGGTTGGGTACAGCTCATGTACCCAACCCTAAAGATGCTGGTGGATTGCTTCAATGACATCCTTGCTTTTTCTCCTACCTTCTCCAGATGCTACATATGTTGCCAGGCAGAATTACACCACCTAAATTTTCAGTTTATTCTACTTGCTCCCTATTTTTACATTGAGGAAAAGATATATATTTTTTACATTGTTATGACTTACTTTAATGTTATGGAGTCCACACGTGTCGTCTCGTTATGCTCCGGTTCGTGCTAATCATTCCGCTTTTGTCCACATTGTCAAAGCCTCTAAGAATCTTATATGTTGTTATCATGTCTCCTGTTACCATTCTCTTTAACAGCTTGGTAAAGTCTAATTCCCTCAGCCTGGCCTCGTGGCTCAGCCGACTATATTCACAAATCAGTCTTGTTGCAAACCAATGATAATTCTTTTGTTGTACTATGTGTGTGTATTTTGTTTGTGCCATGGGGTATTAACACTGGGGCTACATATTATAGCAATGCATTTGCATAGGTGTTGTACAACGTCCCGAAA
>NC_091188.1:4826288-4836288 GCF_040958095.1 Procambarus clarkii | reverse complement strand
ATTATAACATTTACAGTGGTTACGTTGTGGGTATGGTATTCATAAATACACTGATGGTTCCCTACACCACCACTTAAATAATTTCAGAAAAGATGTCATTAAATCATCAGTTAATCCGATGTGATCATTTAAGAGGCTGACAGTAGCAAAAATGATAATTCTGATCCCATATAATCCCCCAAGTGGCTTCTTTCTCACATTATATTGCAAATTCGAAGAAATAAATCCCAAACGCCGACGAAGGTGACCCACAAATCATGCAAGGTGAGATACGTCTAAAGTGGAGGGGGGTAAAGAGGGGAAGGTGGAAGCCCGGTCAGGTACAATAGTGTTTTATGTGGCGGCCGAGTTATAAATCATGGGTCTGCTATCGTCAGTATGTCTCCCTCGCTCCATCACGATAGCACCAGAAGGCCGGTTACGGGGTAAGGGTGAGAAGAGAGAGAGAGAGAGAGAGAGAGAGAGAGAGAGAGAGAGAGAGAGAGAGAGAGAGAGAGAGAGAGAGAGAGAGAGAGAGAGAGAGAGAGAGAGAGAGAGAGAGAGAGAGAGAGAGAGAGAGAGAGAGAGAGAGAGAGAGAAGGAGGGAACGTAAAGAAAGGATAACAATCCTTCTTACTCTCTCTATATTGAGATAGCAGGAAGGTGGGAGAAAGAGAGATGAATAAATACAATCTATTGCAGATTCTTACGTCAGCAAAAGAGAGACGCAAGAGATAAAAAAGAAACAAGCAAATATGTCCAGGAAGACACTAGCCTGGCACGTCAAAACAATATCTGTTGCGCCGTAACACACAGCGGCATTCTTTATATCATCTTTGGCCTCTCGGGAATCAAACCGGAGAGGACAAGGCTCCGTGGCCTTAAGGAACCACAGTGCTAATCAGTAGAAGATGTAATCTCCCTTATTTCAAATATTTATTTTACCCAATGAGGGCTTTCCAAGCCATACCGAACTGCCCTTAGAATCGTCGAACACTCAGTACCTCTCCTAAACCCCTTAAAATTGATGTTCTAACGAAGGTGGTGTGTGTGAGAGAGGGAAGGGGTGGGGAGGGGGGGGGAGAGAAGGTGTACAGACACAACATTTTAATAACATTTAGATCTTTATGTTTCTCCAATTCACTCACTACGGGAACCGCGGGGAAAGCTTTCCTGACATTCCAAAAATAATTGATAAACCCATTCTACTCTAACTGATTCCTGGTGCCTGATTATATAATTCTCTCACGTTGGTATGGCCGGATAATTTGCCATCCCTGCGTCCATACCTGCACCCATACCTGCACCCATACCTGCACCCATACCTGCACCCATCCCTGCACCCATCCCTGCACCCATATCTGCACCCATACCAGCACCCATACCTGCACCCATACCTGCACCCATACCTGCACCCATCCCTGCACCCATACCTGCACCCATCCCTGCACCCATACCTGCACCCATACCTGCACCCATACCTGCGCCCATTTCTTGCGTTTCTCCTCAGATGATCCACCAAGCTTTGTCTCACGGCGCTCTTGTCTTTCAGCTTGTAAAGTCTAAAATGCAAGGAACACTGTCCTTGAAGATTTGCGCTTCATGTCGGTTTTAATTGGAGTATATTGGCACTACCCTCACTGTTCTTCAACTTTCTGGTAGGTTTCCCCCTGATTCCAGTCACACATGTGCGTTGGAAAAAGTTATGAAGAGACACTGAGACAGAAGAAGAGGTAATATATTAAACTTATACTTGACTAAGTGCACATTTGTATACAATTTGATTTATCAACACTGATGGTCCGAAACTGGAGATACGAGTGTTAGAGTAGCGCTAGGAGACACTCCTTCACTACCCCGGCACTCTCACCTCACACATGGCACCCTCACCTCACACACCCGGCACCCTCACCTCACACACCCGGCACCCTCACCTCACACACCCGGCACCCTCACCTCACACACCCGGCACCCTCACCTCACACACCCGGCACCCTCACCTCACACACCCGGCACCCTCACCTCACACACCCGGCACCCTCACCTCACACACCCGGCACCCTCACCTCACACACCCGGCACCCTCACCTCACACCCGGCACCTCACCTCACACCTCATCATCCCCCCCACCCCCTCTCCTCACATCACAGAGTAATCTCACCTGTTCATGGCAGCCCCAAAGTTAAACTCGGCCTATTCGTTTCCCAGACCGTAATTCGGAAATGCTGATCAAATAGCTTGCCATTTCTTCTTAATTTTAATGGACGGACGCGTCTCAATTTTACATTTTTTAACATATATGAAGTTCCAGAAGGCAGTCCTCTCCCCCTAACAATGAGTCCAGAGGAAGAAAGGACTCAAATAACGAGAGAAAGCGAAAGGAGAAGGCCAGACGATGAAGGAGAGATCACTGGGAGATAGAGAAGAAGGAGATGAATTACTCCCCCTAGGAGCCAGGGGGGGGTAAAAAATGGTCAAAGTTTCGCAGGAAACAAAAGATGGCGGGATAGAGAGAGAACAGATGATTCACGCCACTGAAAAATGAAGTCTCACACCTCGCTAAAATCTGAGGTTAACTCTCTCTCTCTCTCTCTCTCACACACAGTCACCGGAAGATTCCCGCGGTTAATAGCCGCAAGAGGGAGATAAATAGCTCTGTACAGTCAAGTAAATAGCCAGGTATACCAGGCTATACTAATAGCCTGGTATACCTGGCTATTACTAGGAATCCTTGGTAATATATACCCCCCTTACATATATATATATATATTCCCATTAAAACATTACTGTCGCTTTAAATCACTCAATATTTATTGGGTGATGTAATTGACAATCTCTAGAACTGATAAAACGTGTATTAACATAAATGCTTGTATTATATTTGTTATTATTAACTACTGTACACAACTCAGGATTTTTTTTATACTTTTTGCGTGAGTGGAGATGGTGGGAGGAGCGGGAAGGGTTGTCCTTGTTTGTGTCTGCAAGGGTTGAGCTTCAGCTGCTTAATTAGTTGAATTAAGAAGCTTAAAAAGCTTCTTAAAAAGCTTCGTCAGTTTAATTACATTCGGTTGACTATTAAGCTTTGTTTGGGCTTCATGGAGCCTTGCTTATGAGTCCATGGAGGAAGTTAGGAGCCTCGGCTGTCTCTCTGACTGGCTTGTATCTCTTCCTGTCTGTCCTGACTCATCTCTGAGTTCAGTATCCATATCTCTCTCTTGTCTCTGTGTTCAGTATCTATATCTCTCTCTTGTCTCTGTGTTCAGTATCCATATCTCTCTCTTGTCTCTGTGTTCAGTATCTATATCTCTCTCTTGTCTCTGTGTTCAGTATCCATATCTCTCTCTTGTCTCTGTGTTCAGTATCCATATCTCTTTCTTGTCTCTGTGTTCAGTATCCATATCTCTCTCTTGCCTCTGTGTTCAGTATTTATATCTCTCTCTTGCCACTGTGTTCAACTTTACAACCGTGATTTAATCCCTCCTTGTGTGTATACTTATCTAATTGTGCTTGCGGGGGTTGAGTTTCGGCTCTTTGGTCCCGTCTGTCATTCGTCAATCAACTGGTGAACGGATGCCTGAGCTAAACCAAAGTTTGAGTTTTGGCTCTTTGGTCCTGCCTTTCAGCTGTCAATCAACTCGTGTACAGATTATTGAGCCTACTGGGCTCTATCATATCTACATTTGAAACTGTGTATGGAGTCAGCCTCCACCATATCACTGTTTAATGCATTCCATTTGTTAACTACTCTGACACTGAAGAAATTCTTTCTAATGTCTCTGTGGTTCATTTGGGTACTAACTTTCCACCTGTGTCCCCTTGTCCGTGTTCCACCCGTGCTGAAGTGTTTGACTTTGTCTACCCTGTCAATTCCACCCTGTGTGTTTGTGTTCGTGGGAGCAGACTGTGAAGTGTGTGCAGATTGTGAGGTGAGTGTCAGACTATGATGTGGAGAGCAGACTGTGAGCTGAGAACAATGAACCTGTTTGCCTGAGTAACGACTCAGGACTTACGACACTGAAGTGCCGTGAAAAAAATCACACAGGACTCATACCAAGCCCGAGGGAATATGCTGATGGATCAGGCTTCAATACCCCGCTAACGAGACAGTCCAACTGCCGTAGCCATTCACCCGTGATTGGCCCAATTCCCGTCAAAATTATAGCACATCAGAGACCCATCCCGAAGACGAAGAGATAGAGAGGAGACCTTAGAGAGTGAGTGCCGGCTACGGTCGAGCCTCGCAAAGCTTAAACTGGTCCTCAGCCAAAGCATTTTCAGACTCTGTGGCCAAGCTAAGTCACGGAAATCGCTCTCCAAGGCGTTAACTGAGGTGATTGATTATCACATTTGTAATATAGACCTCTACAGGTCCATGGAACACCTGAGACTCTCCTCACACTTCCACTGGTCCATGGAACACCTGAGACTCTCCTCACACTTCCACTGGTCCATGGAACACCTGAGACTCTCCTCACACTTCCACTGGTCCATGGAACACCTGAGACTCTCCTCACACTTCCACTGGTCCATGGAACACCTGAGACTCTCCTCACACTTCCACTGGTCCATGGAACACCTGAGACTCTCCTCACACTTCCACTGGTCCATGGAACACCTGAGACTCTCCACGCACCTCTACAGGTCCATGGAACACCTGAGACTCTCCACGCACCTCTACAGGTCCATGGAACACCTAAGACTCTCCTCACACCTCCACAGGTCCATGCGTTACCCTTGCTCTTGCACAGCGTCAACACCATATAACCCCAGAGCAACACTCTGCAACACTGAAAACAGTTCAAGTATTTCAGTGTTGGTCAAGGTCCAAGGAAAAGGGAGGGAGGGAATTATCAGGGGGAAATTTCCTAGCTATTACTGATTATATAGCACTGGGAAGGGATCAGGTTTGGGATGGGACGGGGGAAAGGAATGGTGTCCAACCCCTTATGGGACGGTCGGGGTTTGATTTATATTTATAAAGAAATTCAAAGTTTCAGTAACTCGAGCACTCGCTATTATGTGATGGGAAAGCTTGGATACCAGAGACACTTCATCAGCAGATAAAGCCTCAGTAAGGAAGCAGATATATAGCAAAAACAATGTTTTTGCTATTTTTTTGCTTGCATTTTTGTTTTTGCTTGTTTTTTTTAATAGCCAAAACGATAAACCGGTCTCGCTACTGTCACATATTATTGAGCTCTAGGAATAAATAAAAGTTCTTGGAGATAAACTAAACATTCCGAGTAAATACATATTTAGAGCATGAAGATTCTGAATTTTATATTTACTGAACCCCTGTGACTAAATCCCGAAAGTATTTTAAACGATTCTTCGCGGCAGAGGATCGTATTCCAGGGACCATAGGATTAAGGACCTGCCCGAAACGCTACGCGTACTAGTGGCTGTACAAGAATGTAACAACTCTTGTATATATCTCAAAAAAAAAAAAAAAAAAAAGAAACTATAAATGCAGATGTTGTATTCACAGACTTCAAACAATATAATAAAGGCGACCAGGAATTGATACCCCGTGATATAAGGAATAGCAGGATATTCGAATATTTAGATATAAATATATTTAGATATAACGTTATATTTGTTATATTTAGATATAACGAATAGCAGGAACAATTAATGTGATAGATAATATATTTTCTTAGCATCATCCAGGAAAATGACTGGTTGGATTATGAGAATCTTCAAATGAAGGAATGCATCCTACCACCCTGTTCCTACTTTTTATCTCCTGCTATCCTGCCTTCAACCTGATTTTCCCCTTTCAAGTGCTGGAGATATTCTGGAGTAGAAGGAATACAGTATGTTCCTTATTCATTTCTTGTGTGTTCATTTACATCACGTAGTGATACAATTACCCAAATTTCCGTCTAAAAGCAACTTGAATGCAGTCTATGGAAACGCTGTGAGTCCCAAATATCCAAAATAGATTAAACACTTTATAGAACGAAAAATATGATAGGAAATTTAGGAAAGTTTCAATGATGATTAAAGGTGCCTCACTTCCACTATCAGAGAAGACCGCCTCAATATAAGTAACACGATGTGTTTTCAACTTCCCTCCACCACCTACACATGAAATATCGCCGGAACAGTTGAGCAAGAATTTAAAGATGAAACTGGACATGTTCCGGCACGAAGTTCCGCATGAGCCTTGAGCCGCCGCTACAAGCAACAGCCATTTTCTATCAAGTTATCACTAGACAAACCTGGCCTCCAATGTGTCCGAGACACGCTTCAGTAAACACCCATGAACCTGGAGGACTAAATCTCCTCCAGAGAGAAGGATGTCACTCCTTTATCTCTGGGCGCAAGACTTCACCCTTGAATCAAGGAGTCACTCCCGTCACTCTGGGCACAAGGCGTCACCCTGTCACTCTAGGCAGAGGTCCGCCACCCCGGGCCAGGAAGCACCCCGCCAGGCGCCTGTCAATCATCCTGGCGGTAGACTCAACACCCAGACGGAGGTGTTTGTGCGCGTGTGGCCGCCTCTACACTTTCTCCTGCCCCGCCTCTACTCTCTCTCTCCCTCCTACCCGCACTGAGTCGCTCACACTGATACACAGCGCGGCTGCGGAAGTCATGCTGTATGGCAGCTTCTCTACAAGAAAGTCAAAATGTAAAACAAAGAAGCCAAACTAAACTTAATTTTGAGCCGGGGAAGTTATTTTGGGAAATCGAACGACGCGCGGTTGGTGATTAAAAGAGCCCGAGGAAGGAATAAGTTGTAAGTGCTCTCTCAAGCAATATTTTTGAAAGCTGGGAAGGGAGGTGGAAAGGAAGAGGTGGGAGGGGCCAGGTTTAGAGGGGGGAAGAGAGGAGGAGGAGGAGGAGGAGGAAGGGACTTTGTGCTAAAAGATTGGATGCGCGCCACGATTGTGTGTCTACATAGAGAAAGGCGTCAGGGGCCCGGGCACAGCAACAGGCCCAGAGGAGAGAAGCCGTTTGTTCTTACACTGCTGCGAGGCTGGTGGATGCGAGTCGGGCCCCCACAAAGACAACAAGAAAACTCCCACCCCTCTCACCCATTTTATGAGTCCTTCCATGCCTTTCCCCCTTCTCCCAAACACCATCCCCAGGGGTCGTTCCCCACCTCCACACATCGATATTAAAGGAATGACGAGTACTGTACCGGGAAACAAGTACCGGATGCTTTTTTTAGCGGGTAATTATTAAGAGTCTTATAGACATCCGGAGATGGGGTCGATACAACATGATTCACCTGGAGTGGTTTCTGGGAGGTTTTCTACTTCCCAAACCCCGGCCTGAGGCTAGACTTAACTTGTGATAACATCGCTCAACCAGCTGTTGCTTGGAGATGTCCGCAGGCCCACATATCCTCTACAACCTGATTGGTCCGGCACTTCATGTTGGAACTGGCCTAATTTCATTTTTTTAATTTTTACCCCCAGGGGCGAGTTTATTGGGCAGCGCCACTTACAGGGTTTTGTTTCTTGAAGAAGCCCAGTTTTTTTCAGGCAGTATTTGTTGTGCTTGTTGGGAGGGTATTGAGTTTCCGTGGACCTCTGATCTTCATACACTTCTCCTTGATGGTGCTTATGGCAGCTCTACTCCTCACTAGTTCTCTTCTGCTTTTTCTATCTTATTCTCTCCAGCATTTTGTGTTTTGCTGTGCAAATTTGGCACCGGGCGTTACAGAATCTCTAAATTTATATATTATGTGATACCTCTCTTGCCTACTTTCTAGAGAGTACATTTTGAGAGTCTTGAGACGGTTCCAATAATTTTGGTGTTTTGTCGTACCTATGCGTATATATGTATTTCATTTACTTCAGAAATCTCTCCTACTCAAGGCGGAACAGCACCTGTGATTCAATTATTATGAGGACTGGTGGAATCGCTGGATTTAAATATTCTCAAAATTATAATCCATCCTACTCTTTTCCTGGCTGACGTTATATATATGTTTCATTATGCTGACTAAATGTCAGGTCGTTATTATTATTCCCAGAGGCTTTACATATTATTTTTTCTGTGAGTTGATGTGATTGTTGAAGCTATTTCTACCATACTTAGAAAATTATCATTGTTAACAAAAATTATTTTTCCGTTCCCCAGTCGAATACTTTGTTGATATCTGCTAGTAGTCATTCAGATTTTGGGATCAAAAGATTGAGTCGTGTTGGGTAGATTCTGTAGATTATATTTCTGGAGAGTGAGGTATGGAAGGTTGGGGGTGTAAGGTAGTAAGGTAGGGAAGGTTGGGGGTGTGAATTAGTAAGGTAGGGAAGGTTGCGGGGGTGAGGTAATGAGTAGTGGCGAACAAAATGGGTTCCGACAGTGAACTTATACCTTGTTAATCGCTGGGCGGGGGGTGAACAGATCGGGAATTATTATTGAGTCACTTTGTAAGGAAGGTCTAGGAGAACGATTTTAAGATCTACCCGACCTTCATGGATTTTGGAAGAAGCATATAACGAAATTAATAAAGAAAGACTTTAGAAAGTGATGAGCGTGTAGCCATATATAGAGGCATCAATCCCTCTATATATAGCTGAGCGTCGTTTTACTGGCATTCATCGCTCGATCATCATCAATAAAACCATTCACACTTAAAACCTTAATACTATTGATGAAGCTGGACTACCAAAGATCAACTAATTGATCTTTTCCTCTTTATTTTTTATTGTTATTGTTTATTTCCCATTTTGCGTATAAAGTTGAATTTGGTCGAAGAAAAAGATGTGCAGAGAAATGTTTTTACTGGCCACGTTTACACGTTTAGTGTTGATCAACGAGAACACACGCTGGCGAGGGAGGAGAGAAGTGTTGACCATCAAGAAAACCTTGAAAATCACAACCCTAAACGGAGCAAAAAGCTATTTTCAAAATAATGAAGATAACTTAATAATTTTTTAACCAATACTCAGAACATTGCAGTTTGCATCAAGGGCCTCAGGGATAACAAAACATGAAAGAGCAGACATAACACGAACAAGGGGGACACAGGTGGAGACTGAGTACCCAAATGAGCCACAGGGACGTTAGAAAGAACTTTCTTTCAGTGTTCGAGTAGTTAACAGGTGGAATGCATTAGGCAGTGATGTGGTGGAGGTAGACTCTTGAGGTTATCTTGAGGTTATCTTGAGATGATTTCGGGGCATTTAGTGTCCCCGCGGCCCGGTCCTCGACCAGGCCTCCACCCCCAGGACGCAGCCTGTGACAGCTGACTAACACCCAGGTACCTATTTTACTGCTAAATAACAGGGACATAGGGTGAAAGAAATTCTGCCCATTGTTTCTCGTCGGCGCCTGGGATCGAACCCAGGACCACAAACAGAGAGACCACATGACAGAGCCCAGTAGGCTCAGGAATCTGTACACAAGTTGATTGACGGTTGAGAGGCGGGACCAAAGAGCCAGAGCTTAACTCACGCAAGCCGCAAGCACAACTAAGTGAGTATAAAGCATAGATCATCCTCAGGAAGGAGAGGTTGCCATGGCGACAGACACACCAGTGGGTGTGGACGCCAGGAATAAAGTCGATCACCAGCTTTTCTCTCACGCCCTCTGTCCAGAAAGGTAAACATTAGCCACGTGGAACGGTCCAGAAAGGTAAACATTAGCCACGTGGAAGAGTCCAGAAAGGTAAACATTAGCCACGTGGAAGGGTCCAGAAAGGTAAACATTAGCCACGTGGAAGGGTCCAGAAAGGTAAACATTAGCCACGTGGAAGAGTCCAGAAAGGTAAACATTAGCCACGTGGAACGGTCCAGAAAGGTAAACATTAGCCACGTGGAAGAGTCCAGAAAGGTAAACATTAGCCACGTGGAAGGGTCCAGAAAGGTAAACATTAGCCACGTGGAAGGGTCCAGAAAGGTAAACATTAGCCACGTAGAAGGGTCCAGAAAGGTAAACATTAGCCACGTAGAAGGGTCCAGAAAGGTAAACATTAGCCACGTAGAAGGGTCCAGAAAGGTAAACATTAGCCACGTGGAAGGGTCCAGAAAGGTAAACATTAGCCACGTGGAAGAGTCCACA
>NC_091188.1:4811288-4821288 GCF_040958095.1 Procambarus clarkii | reverse complement strand
CTCTCTCTCTCTCTCTCTCTCTCTCTGTCTCTCGCTTTCTCTCTCGCTTTATATTAGCTTAAATTAGTTATGAGGAAGAATGCAGATGCTGCTAAGTGCAGATAACTGCAAGCTGTTATCCTCTCTCTATCTCTCTGTCTGTCTCTCTCTCTATCTCTCTCTCTGTCTCTCTCTCTCTGTCTCTCTGTCTCTCTATCTCTCTCTCTCTCTGTCTCTCTGTCTCTCTCTCTCTCTCTCTCTGTATCTCTGTCTCTCTCTCTCTCTCTCTCTCTGTCTCTCTCTCTCTCTCTCTCTCTCTCTCTCTCTCTCTCTCTCTCTCTCTCTCTCTCTCTCTCTCTCTCTCTCTCTCTCTCTCTCTCTCTCTCTCTCTGTCTCTCTGTCTCTCTCTCTCTCTGTCTCTCTGTCTCTCTCTCTCTCTCTCTCTCTCTCTCTCTCTCTGTCTCTCTCTCTCTCTCTGTCTCTCTGTCTCTCGCTTTCTCTCTCGCTTTATATTAGCGTGAATTAGTTATGAGGAAGTGTGCAGATGCTGCTAAGTGCAGATAACTGCAAGTTGTTATCCTACATCAGTTCATAAGAAGCCTGATCCTATAGAAACTGACATATTTAACAAACTTATTGCTAATTTTTCGCATTAGGAATGCAAATTGTTACTGTTAGGTATCAGTCACGTTAGGTATAGAACGCAGTTGGAGCCAACAATGTGCCATAGCCTCCTTCACATAGTCGACTGACTACACCTGCAATGCCTGCAGGTGTAGTCAATCAGTTGTAGGCGACTACTTCGCCTTCAACTTAATGTTTAAAGAACACATTACAAGTGCGGGTCAAGGTAGGGACGAGGGAGTGCTGAGTGAGTAGTGTTCTTAAGGGAGTGCTGACTGAGTAGTGTTCTTGAGTGAGTAGTGTTCTTAAGGGAGTGCTGACTGAGTAGTGTTCTTGAGTGAGTGGTGTTCTTGAGGGAGTGCTGACTGAGTAGTGTTCTTGAGTGAGTGGTGTTCTTGAGGGAGTGCTGACTGAGTGGTGTTCTTGAGTGAGTGGTGTTCTTGAGGGAGTGCTGACTGAGTGGTGTTCTTGAGTGAGTGGTGTTCTTGAGGGAGTGCTGACTGAGTAGTGTTCTTGAGTGAGTGGTGTTCTTGAGGGAGTGCTGACTGAGTGGTGTTCTTGAGGGAGTGCTGACTGAGTGGTGTTCTTGAGTGAGTGGTGTTCTTGAGGGAGTGCTGACTGAGTGGTGTTCTTGAGTGAGTGGTGTTCTTGAGGGAGTGCTGACTGAGTGGTGTTCTTGAGTGAGTGGTGTTCTTGGGAACATCGCGGCATTGCCCTATGGTTTTCGTCTCTTGTTACTATGTGCTTTGTTCTTCTCTACGTTTCTATGTCAAGTTTTTTCAGCATTCCTCTCTTATTTCCCCATGACAAATTAATAAAACTCATATATATATATATATATATATATATATATATATATATATATATATATATATATATATATATATATATATATATACATATATACTTGTAAAAAAAAAGTAGTTTGAACGTCGGGTTGCAAATAAACTGAAATTAAATAAAATCCATCACAGCCTAAGCGATCAAAACATATAGCTTTAATATAATCATTTAAAGCCGCTTGCATTGTTACTAATTTAATAGGTTGTTTTATACATATGTGGCTATTATTACATATGTAATACATACATTATCCACAATACAGTGGTTACCAATTTTTAAATAAATAAATAAACTAAATATATATGTTGTTGTGGTGATGGCTCGCCTTATATTCACCTAGAGGAGGTAAAGTTCACACAGAACACATAATGTTCAATTACCATCCATTGTTCATATAGAGCACTTACTCTTTATGTAGAGCACCTAATATAAACACAAATAATCTCAAATGAATAACGAGAGTATTTACTAGAAACGATAGTAGATGCAAAAAAATAAAACCTCTTCCGTATAAAATGTTCCAAGAGAGGCCAGAGAAATACTGCAGATTGAATCACCTCTCTCGTGGTCCCAAGAGCATTTATCAGCATGTGGGAGAGAGAGAGAGAGTCAGGTATTGGGCCCGAGGCGTCCTCCCGGCCAGACTGTGTGTGTGTGTGGTGTGGGGGAAAGGATAGCATGTGAGGAAAGTGTCCAACTTGGCTTGGAAGTTATCCCATGTCAAGAAGATATCCCGCTGCCGAGATGAGGCTACTGGGAACGCTTTAGGGGAGCACCCCCCCCCTTGCGCTGAGAGCTGGGAAGAGAGAGAGAGAGTGCATTTTGCTATCGTCGGAAGCGTTTAGAGTTAAGAGGTATTTGTGGTACCTGGCAATTACATATATCTTTTTTCTCTTAGAATGTGTCGTTTTAAACCCCCCATTCTGTTCACAAACATCCGGCCGGTTGAAGGCGCTATGTATTCTCCGTCTATCTCGGCCAAAAGAAACTTAAACGTTTTGATATACATGAATCTTCCAAGTTCACGACGGACTTGCGAATGATAAATGACTTGTCAGATCCCTGAACTATAAGAGTATCGAGCTGGCACCTGTGCTGTTCTCCCAAGTCAATGAGGTTTGTATGTATATGAATGTTAATGGGGGTATGTATTTTTATATATGTTAATAAGGCACATATACACAATATGCATTTTTTTAGGTGTATATTTCTGTTTTCCACAGTGTAAGGCTTAAGAGGCAAAGGTTGAAGAGGACTCACGCACACACACACACACACACACACACACACACACTCCCCCCCCCCTACTCCATCCTTCCCAACGAGAGCTTTCCAGTGTCGTCGTCGGATTTCCATCGTAATGTCAAGAGGCATTGAGGTTCCAATTCCATCCCACCCGATCAACCGTCTAATGACGCCCCTCTACTCGCTAGACAGATTGCCGTCGAAATGGCAGTTACTGATGCGTAAGGCTGATGTGCGGTGTGTGTGTGTGTGTGTGTATGTGTGTGTGTGTGTGTGTGTGTGTGTGTGTGTGTGTGTGTGTGTGTGTGTGTGTGTGTGTATGTGTGTGTGTGTGTGTGTGTGTGTGTATGTGTGTGTGTGTGTGTGTGTGTGTGTGTGTGTGTGTGTGTGTGTGTGTGTGTGTACTCACCTAATTGTCCTTGCGGGGGTTGAGCTTTGGCTCTTTGGTTCCGCCTCTCAACCGTCAATCAACTGGTGTACAGATTCCTTAGCCTACTGGGCTCTATCATATCTAAATTTGAAACACATTTTTTTTTGTGTGTGTGTCACACATTTATGTGTGTGTGTGTGTGTGTGTGTGTGTGTGTGTGTGTGTGTGTGTGTGTGTGTGTGTGTGTGTGTGTGTGTGTGTGCGTGTGTGTACGAGGTTATACTCTCGAGAAAAGACAAGCGATAGAGAAGAGGACGAAAACATCGCAGAGAACGGGAAGGAGAACCGCATCAATTACAGAAGACAGGTAGTCAATTTCAAAAGGCTGGTGAGGAGAGAAGAGGGTGAAGGGTTGAGAGGAGAGAAGGAGGAGAAGGAAGGCAGGAACCAAATTGAAGGAGTCTGGGGTGCTGAAGAGTAAAATTGCAAGAACCTGAAGGGCTTGTGTGGGAAGCAGAGAGTTCAGACTTGAAGGTGGTGCTCGGACAACCATCAGACTAGTGACTCGCTTCCTCCCGTCCAGAGAAGGAAGTCTACTGCCTCGAGGAATATGAGTTTGCGAACTGTAGCAGTAAACTGAAGTGAGTTCTAAGGTTGCACCAAGATGATATTAGTACCAGGGAACTAAGGGATATTAGTACCAGGGAACTAAGGGATATTAGTACCAGGGAACTAAGGGATATTAATACCAGGGAACTAAGGGTTATTAGTACCAGGGAACTAAGGGATATTAGTACCAGGGAACTAAGGAATATTAATACCAGGGAACTAAGGGTTATTAGTACCAGGGAACTAAGGAATATTAGTACCAGGGAACTAAGGGAAATTAGTACCAGGGAACTAAGGGATATTAGTACCAGGGAACTAAGGGAAATTAGTACCAGGGAACTAAGGGTTATTAGTACCAGGGAACTAAGGGATATTAGTACCAGGGAACTAAGGGAAATTAGTACCAGGGAACTAAGGGATATTAGTACCAGGGAACTAAGGGATATTAGTACAAGGGAACTAAGGGATATTAGTACCAGGGAACTAAGGGATATTAGTACTTGAAGCACTCATTTGTTGTTAAGATTCGCTACTTGGAACAAGCAGTTCCAAGTAGCACGGGCTATGGTGAACCCGTAGTGGACTTACCTGGCACAGGAGCGGGGCTGTAACTTCTTTAAGCACTCATTTATTAGCATTAAAGATTATGACTCAGAAGTCATCATATATTTCCAGCTCACTAAAGTATAATGAGAACAACTCACAACCACAATATACTCACACTTGAAGATAACACCAGTCTGGTGACTCCTCTCAGATACAGAGAGGCCAAATCTTTATAATAAATAACAAGTATTTTAATTCATTAAATTAAATAAAGGATTAAAAACTATTTTTTTAACAGGGGGACGCAGAGTTTTTTTTGCTAGTCTTGTATATTACAGATTGTGTACAAAGAATACAAAGGGTGTTATGATAACATTTTCTGGGAAGAAGTGGCTAATCTTAAGACGAATAGGGACCAGATTTCAAGAAAACTGCAAATACAGCCATTTGTGAAGATTAGAGATTTGTGAAGTTGGAAAATAAATCCCTTCATATAATTTTTTTATTGGTAATTGGTTGTAAACATATATATTAACTGAGCTGATTTACATAAACGTTACAGTTCATCAGTCATATACGAGACGATAACAGCATTGCATGTAGATGTTATAATTTAGATTTTAGATTTTAGATTTTTAGATTTTAGAAGCTTAATTTGCAAGTGATTTATTCAACATATCATATCACAGTTGCGGCCGGAATGAACGAGGGTTATGTTGATATTGAAGAAAGCAAAAGTATCCAAATTAGAGATGTGAAGCTGAAAGACCAGTAGTCCTGTAAGACTCCTCCATATGCTCAAAGTAAAAGATATAATGTCAAAATTTCTTACCCCCCAAAAAATATTGCTCGATCGGCATCCTAGTTTACACTTTTCAGTTCTGTTTCTGATGCCGATGAAGTGAAACCTGTATACGATCTTGTAGCGTCTGTTCTCAAGGCATCTGCTTTCTTTTTCTTCTCTATGTAAAGTGACATTATGTTGACATTCCTGTCAGGTGAACCAACCCAACACCGTCATTGTCATCGCAACCCCATCGATTTATTTTGCTTTTGTTTCCTATCCTTTGAAGCTGTCAGTAAGATTTTCAACCCCCCAGTGAAGGATAGGAGGAAAATTAAGTCATCCTGGTCGCTCTAAACGATCTCGTTTTTCCTATCCTTCTGTCGGTGTTTCTTCTGTGTACTCTATCTTTCCAATCCAATCTGAGAGACAGAACTGTAGTAGGTGGGAGAATGCATCATGTCTCGCGTGGAGACGAGCTGGTGGGAAAGGCTGCCCCCAATAAACATCGCATCACTCTTTAATAATGCTCAGTTTAGTTTAAAATTATATTTCATGTATTTTTCTTGATAAGAAAATAATACAATACATTAAGAACACCCATTAATAGATTTAGATTTTGCGATCACCTATATTTGAACTGTAATAACCCGAATACAAATATTAATTCAACAGAGAACTGAGTGGATTAAAAACTTGAGAACGACCAAACCAAACGTCCCCACTCCCCTCCTCCCGCCCCAAAAGAGGAAATTTAGAGGTGTAAACGCCCTGCCCATCCACCTTAGAGCCTCGACCCAGCGCCACTGACGTTAACTCCAACCTGGACCAAAGAACGCCTTCAAATCATAAAACTCACAATAACTCGGTATTTGTTCCCAGGAGGAGAATGCCTCGGCCTGAGAGACAAATTGCACTTGAATATGTAAACAGATATTCGGGTAAATCTTATTAACATTCATAGACTTTCGATACCGAAATATTTTTTCTATTAAGAGTGTCTCAAAATGCATGCCAGCTCACACAGGATAAAATTTTGCATCAGGAGAGAGAGAGAGAGAGAGAGAGAGAGAGAGAGAGAGAGAGAGAGAGAGAGAGAGAGAGAGAGAGAGAGAGAGAGAGAGAGAGAGAGAGAGAGAGAGAGACAGAGACAGAGAGAAGGGGGGGGGGAAGAAAGAGGGAATAGGAGAAGACAAAATATACTCACACAGTGAGTAAAGAGAGAGGAAAGAAAGAGGTTCAGCTCACCTAGTAATGAGTGTTTCAGCCTTTGTACAAGAGCGCCCTCAAGAGGTGGCTGGGGCGGACGTCTAGTTAGGCAGCATTCAACAGAACATTAAACATTATTCCTGGAAATCTCTAATAATACAAGAGAGGAAGGCAAACTAGAGGCGTCCCCAGGAAGTATTAGAGTTGTGCTGGAGTTAGAGGCGATCTGGAAGGTGATAGAACCGCTTAGAGTGACGAATTAGAGTGCTCTTCAAACCACATGTGACAGGACGTGATAGAGCAATACACAGAGTAGCAATATAGAGTGATAGAGAAGTTAGAGTGAACCAGAAAGGGACATAGAGTGACGAATTAGAGTGCTCTTCAAACCACATGTGACAGGACGTGATAGAGCAATACACAGAGTAACAATATAGAGTGATAGAGAAGTTAGAGTGAACCAGAAAGGGACATAGAGTGGCGAATTCAAGTGATGGAGAAGTTTAGAGGTGATCCAGGCTGTGACAGGTGCTTCACAGAACTGCAGTCATGATATTTGGCGATATTCATTCAAATATTTGTCTAACCTACGATTGAAACTACCTTAAAACAATCCGGAAATCAAAAACCTTGTTTCCAAACCAGTATTTACCCAGGACGTTCCTGAATCTAAAGTTATATATTCAGATTTATAGTTATTGAGGTACATAACAGATATCGACAAGACATACATGTACCTACTGTATCTCAGCAATAGGTAAATTACCTATTAGGTAAAATAGTTAAAGTATGTAGTGACTATTACGAACAGGATGATTATCTAATAGGTATTGGTAAGAGATACAATACCTAGTGTGTATCAGAAATAGGGAATATATATATATATATATATATATATATATATATATATATACATATATATATATGTGTGTGTGTGTGTGTGTGTGTGTGTGTGTGTGTGTGTGTGTGTGTGTGTGTGTGTGTGTGTGTGTGTGTGTGTGTGTGTGTGTGTGAGTGTGTGTGTTCACCTAGACGTACTCACCTATATGTTTTTGTAGGGTCCAGCTAGGCTTCTAGCCCCGCTTTCTGATAGTCCTGTCTCTCCTTTCCTCCAATGTGATAAGGTCCAGTTCTCTCAGTCTTTCCTTATAGCTCAATCCCTTCAGCTCAGGAACTAGCCTCGTTGCTTATGTTTTGACCTTTCTAGTTTTTTCCTGGTCCTATTTCAGGTGAAGGATCCATGCAAAGAGATGCATATTCAAGAGTGGGTCTCTCTTTCACTGTGTACGGGGCTGGGAAAGCCCTCTTTGTTCAAGTTCCTGAATGCTGCCAGCACGATGGGCCAGGATGGCATATTCTGCTTTCGTTATGCTGCAAATGTCAACAGAAGCAGCATATGGGCATACTGGCCAATGTCCATGTACCATTCAGAAACTTGTACAAAGTGTGTGTGTGTGTGTGTGTGTGTGTGTGTGTGTGTGTGTGTGTGTGTGTGTGTGTGTGTGTATGTGTGTGTGTGTGTGTGTGTGTGTGTGTGTGTGTGTGTGTGTGTGTGTGTGTGTGTGTGTGTGTGTGTGTGTGTGTGTGTGTGTGTGTGTCTTCTTACCTGGTAGAGTTTGCAAGATCAACCATCGATTCCTAGGCTCGGCCATTCAAACTGTCATTAATTAACTGATAAATAATTTAACTCGAACCGCAACAACGAGTTAATTGGCATCAAATATACAGTCCAATTACATACAAAAGAAGCATTGATGAGTATCAATTACATATGCTCTAAAATAGTGGTCTTAGCTGCTAATTCCAATTTAAGCACCATTAAGCAGTATCTTGTTTGATCTTGACCTTAAACCTGATGTCTTCAGTACATATGTTAATGGCATTTTGACACAGATACATGCTTAAGAACCCCTTAGCAGTTTAAGGGTTAAGGATGCTTTCGAGCGAAGAGATTTCTTATATACATTAAAAAACCTTGGCAGCAGTAGTTGCTTTTGGAATCTTTCCTTATTAAGATCACTCAATAGCTCGGTTGATAGAGCTTCGGCCTCGCACACCCATGGGGTCCGCGGTTCGAGTTTCCTAGAGCCCAGGTAAAGGAATTATATTCATGAAGTCAAGAGTGAAGGCAAATTTCTCTTCCACGATGAAACTGTCTCTGAAACGAGAGCTGGTTCCTTACTTCGACCTATACAAGTCAGAACTAACAGAGCAATGTTTTGTGAAGATAGTGATGACCCCCGTCCGCCACAAGCAAGGTTGATGGTGCAGGTTGATGATGTAGGTTGATGTGGAGGTGAGTAGAGGATCGCGGGTCCATGTGGTCAACACTCGCACTCTAGCGGTTGTGAGGACGTGGTCACCAACCACTAATGCAAGAAAGTCAACATTAGAGAACCGAGAACCGCTTTTTTGTTCTTAAGAACCGTCACTTAAGTAACTAACCGTTACAGTTCAATAATAATTTTAACTGTTATTATTATTAGTCACTGTTATTATGTTCGTAACGATAAGTTCAGTAACGGATCGTTACTGGGTCGTGGTTGTGCCCTCATTCAACTGACGCTATCCACTCAGCTATACCCAGTCACACAATCCATCATTCCTGCGTTAACTGGTCGACAGCATTAACAGTAACGCTGTGACCAGTTAGGTAATTCAAGCCTGCTTCCTAAGAGTTCCCAACGCCACGAAGCCGTCCTACTAAAGAGCCCTTATCCTATAATTCCAGAGGACCCACAACAGAAAACGGGACAGTATGTCAATTTCACGAGCCATTTTCTAGTACGACAAAGTTTCGACCTTAGGTAGATTATATACGTCAAAATGCGATGCTGTGTTAGGAGGACGGGTTTGAAAAGTATGAAGAGCTTTAAAGTTTTTCATACATAGCATAGCAGTGTTTCCTGTGGGCTTTGGTATCTTTTGGTTATTGTGATATCTTTGTTTTATCAAGGGACTTTATTTCATTTAAATAAATTAATATTATATCCGAGAGATTTCTAAATGAGAATTACTGAAAACGCTGCGGTTCTTTCATAGAAAATGAGAAACGCTGCTGTTCTTTCATAGAAAATGAGAAACGCTGCTGTTCTTTCATAGAAAATGAGAAACGCTGCTGTTCTTTCATAGAAAATGAGAAACGCTGTTGTTCTTTCATAGAAAATGAGAAACGCTGTTGTTCTTTCATAGAAAATGACAAACTGAAGCCATCGGGGAGACATATAAGGATAATTTATATTCCGTAGTGGAACGAGGAACGAGGAAATATTTTCATTACATGAAGTGATTTCAAAAGCTGCTAGAACGACTTAATGGGGGGCGAGAACGACTTAATGGGGGGCGAGAACGACTTAATGGGGGGCGAGAACGACTTAATGGGGGGCGAGAACGACTTAATGGGGGGCGAGAACGACTTAATGGGGGATGGGGCCCGGGGAAAGGAAGTGTCGTCGACTTTAAACAGCGGTTTCGTGGAGATGCATTAAACTAATTACGAAAAAATATATATAAATTAGAGGACTAATCTACAGTAACCTCAGGTAAACTCCTGCAATCAGAATGTAATTTCAAACTGAACTCAAAGCATGATAACCATAAATGATATAGAAAATTCTATAACAAAAATAAAACATTAAATAACGCTATTTAAATTCCACAAAATACTCTCAAGGGAAACATAAAACCCAACACGCATTATATATATATTTTCGGCGACTTGAAAAAGTTCTTTTTTCCGGTGAAAGGTAATTTCAATTAATTAACTTCACGCGACATTATGAGGTTGAGAA
>NC_091188.1:4718788-4806288 GCF_040958095.1 Procambarus clarkii | reverse complement strand
TCCTTGGACACCACTTTTCGCTCTGCTGTTTTGCATCTGTAATTAACCACAAATGAGAAAACGTCCACTGAATCGACTTCAAACACGAAGCGTGGGGCGAGGAAGCTTGTCTCAACGGGGGAGATTAGAAGCTTACTCCATTGGGCAGAAAGGAAACTAGTCTCAAGGAGGTGCAAGGAAGCATTTTTCAGCCCTTCATATCCTCCCCACGGGTAACCAACACAGCACCCCCCCCCCACCCTCACAGGGGCAACCAACACAGCACCCTCATTTCCCCAAGGACAACCAACACAGCACCCTCCGAACCTCCACAAGGACAAACCAACACAGCTGCTCACTCTCTGGGGACAAAACATTTTCCTCTTGGGTTTAACATCGGCCAACTTTGAGTGAGTTTTCACGGTCTACTGGGTCTGTGGATCCCGAAGAAATTGTTATTGTTTTGCGGACTGGTGTGTGGCAGGGAGGGTGGGGGGAGGACCCGGAATTGAAGGGGGGTGATCTGGGTAGTAGAGATGCATGGGAGTACTTGCTGGATCGTTTGGAAGGGTATTTGAGGGCTGAGTTGGTAGTTGGGATGCCTGAGAGTACTATCTGTGTCGTCTCGAAGGACTGTTACAAGGAGGCTTTTGATCACTGTGTTTCTTGTGATACAGATAAGGGATTATAAGATCTTTTGTGTATTTTTGTGGTGTGTTGTGTTTCGTTTTGTGTTTCTTGTGGCAGGTTGAACAATGGAAGCTATTAGGAAAAACGGGTGGAATAGTTTGTGGAATTTTTTTTGGGGGGGAGGGAGGGGAAACGAAGTAAATTTATGAAAAATATTTAGAAATGAAATGTTTCTAGATTTTGGATAATGTTATATGAAAGTGTCGGGCAAGGTACAGCTTGGTGTGGATAACGTGAATGTTGTGTTGCGTGGAATGGTGTATGATTACACGTGGGGGATGAAGGGCTGACCATGGTGGTGTGTGTGTGTGTGTGTGTGTGTGTGTGTGTGTGTGTGTGTGTGAGTGTGTGTGTGTGTGTGTGTGTGTGTGTGTGTGTGTGTGTGTGTGTGTGTGTGTGTGTGTGTGTGAGTGTGTGTGTGTGTGTGAGTGTGTGTGTGTGTGTGTGTGAGTGTGTGTGTGTGTGTGTGTGTGTGTGTGTGTGTGTGTGTGTGTGTGTGTGTGTGTGTGTGTGTGAGTGTGTGTGTGTGTGTGTGTGTGTGTGTGTGAGTGTGTGTGTGTGTGTGTGTGTGTGTGTGTGTGTGTGTGTGTGTGTGTGTGTGTGAGTGTGTGTGTGTGTGTGTGTGTGTGTGTGTGTGTGTGAGTGTGTGTGTGTGTGTGTGTGTGTGTGTGTGAGTGTGTGTGTGTGTGTGTGTGTGTGTGTGTGTGTGTGTGTGAGTGTGTGTGTGTGTGTGTGTGTGTGTGTGTGTGTGTGTGAGTGTGTGTGTGTGTGTGTGTGTGTGTGTGTGTGTGTGTGTGTGTGTGTGTGTGAGTGTGTGTGTGTGTGTGTGTGTGTGTGTGTGTGTGTGTGTGAGTGTGTGTGTGTGTGTGTGTGTGTGTGTGTGTGTGTGTGAGTGTGTGTGTGTGTGTGTGTGTGTGTGTGTGTGTGTGAGTGTGTGTGTGTGTGTGAGTGTGTGTGTGTGTGTGTGTGTGTGTGTGTGTGTGTGAGTGTGTGTGTGTGTGTGTGTGTGTGTGTGTGTGAGTGTGTGTGTGTGTGAGTGTGTGTGTGTGTGTGTGTGTGTGTGTGTGTGTGTGTGAGTGTGTGTGTGTGTGTGTGTGTGTGTGTGTGTGTGTGTGTGTGTGAGTGTGTGTGTGTGTGTGTGTGTGTGTGTGTGTGTGTGTGTGTGTGTGTGTGTGTGTGTGTGTGTGTGTGTGTGTGTGTGTGTGTGTGTGAGTGTGTGTGTGTGTGTGTGTGTGTGTGTGTGTGTGTGTGAGTGTGTGTGTGTGTGTGTGTGTGTGTGTGTGTGTGTGTGTGTGAGTGTGTGTGTGTGTGTGTGTGTGTGTGTGTACTCACCTATATGTACTCACCTATATGTGCTTGCAGGATCGAGCATTGACTCTTGGATCCCGCCTTTCTAGCTATCGGTTGTTTACAGCAATGACTCCTGTCCCATTTCCCTATCATACCTAGTTTTAAAAGTATGAATAGTATTTGCTTCCACAACCTGTTCCCCAAGTGCATTCCATTTTTCTACTACTCTCACGCTAAAAGAAAACTTCCTAACATCTCTGTGACTCATCTGAGTTTCCAGTTTCCACCCATGTCCCCTCGTTCTGTTATTATTACGTGTGAACATTTGATCTATTTCCACTTTGTCAATTCCCCTGAGTATTTTATATGTCCCTATCATATCTCCTCTCTCCCTTCTTTTCTCTAGTGTCGTAAGGTTCAGTTCCTTCAGCCGCTCTTCATATCCCATCCCTCGTAGCTCTGGGACAAGCCTCGTCGCAAACCTCTGAACCTTCTCCAGTTTCTTTATGTGTTTCTTCAGGTGGGGGCTCCATGATGGCGCGGCATACTCTAAGACGGGTCTCACGTAGGCAGTGTAAAGCGCCCTAAAAGCTTCCTCATTTAGGTTTCTGAATGAAGTTCTAATTTTCGCCAGTGTAGAGTACGCTGCTGTCGTTATCCTATTTATATGTGCCTCAGGAGTTAGATTGGGTGTCACATCCACTCCCAGGTCTCTTTCTCGAATCGTTACAGGTAGGCTGTTCCCCTTCATTGTGTACTGTCCCTTTGGTCTCCTGTCACCTGATCCCATTTCCATAACTTTACATTTACTGGTGTTAAACTCCAGTAGCCATTTCTCTGACCATCTCTGCAGCCTGTGTAAGTCCTCTTGGAGGATCCTACAATCCTCGTCTGTCACAACTCTTCTCATTAATTTTGCGTCATCTGCAAACATTGACATGTATGATTCCACTCCTGTAAACATATCATTTACGTAAATTAGAAAGAGGATTGGTCCCAGCACCGATCCTTGAGGTACTCCACTTGTTACTGTTCGCCAGTCCGACTTTTCGCCCCTTACCATTACCCTCTGGCTCCTTCCTGTTAGGTAGTTCTTCACCCATACTAGGGCCTTTCCACTTACTCCTGCCTGCCTCTCAAGTTTGTATAGCAGTCTCATGTGCGGTACCGTATCAAAGGCCTTT
This sequence comes from Procambarus clarkii, assembly GCF_040958095.1. NCBI lineage: Eukaryota > Metazoa > Arthropoda > Malacostraca > Decapoda > Cambaridae > Procambarus > Procambarus clarkii. Next base: position 4,803,145 of record NC_091188.1, on the reverse strand, counting down.
TGGCAGTCAAGAAATATGCAGTCTGCCCAGCCTTCTCTGTCCTGCCTTATCCTTGTTACTTTATCATAGAATTCTAAAAGGTTTGTTAGGCATGATTTCCCTGTCCAGAACCCATGTTGGTGCTTGTTTACAAACCCAATGCTCTCCAGGTGCTCAACAAGTCTTAGCCTAATTATTCTTTCAAGTATTTTGCAGGGGACGCTTGTCAGTGATACGGGTCTGTAGTTAAGTGCCTCCTCCCTATCCCCCTTTTTGAAAATCGGTACGACATTTGCCTCCTTCCAGCAACTGGGCAATTCTCCCGACATAAGTGACTCATTGAAGATCATTGCCAGAGGCACGCTGAGAGCCTGCGCTGCCTCTTTAAGTATCCACGGTGATACTTTGTCTGGTCCAACAGCTTTATTTGCATCCAGTGTTGTCAACTGTTTCATTACATCCTCTGCTGTCACCTCTATATCTGATAGTCTTTCATCTTGGGTAATCTCTTCTAACAATGGGAGCTGCTCAGGCTCGGTAGTGAACACTCCATGGAATTTTGCATTCAGTACCTCGCAGATTTCCTTGTCGCTTTCTGTATATGCCCCTTCTGTTTTCCTCAGTCTTGTCACTTGGTCATTTACCGACATCTTCCTTCTTATATGGCTATGTAGTAATTTTGGTTGCTTTTTCGCTTTGACTGCAATATCGTTCTCATAATTTCTTTCCGACACTCGTCTTATGTTAATGTAATCATTCCTAGCTCTGTTACATCTAATCCTGTTGTCCTCTGTCCTTTGTCTTCTGTACTTCCTCCACTCCCTCCTGCTTCTCACCTTTGCTTCCTGACACTGTCTATTAAACCATGGGTTATTATATTCCCTCCTGCTTTTTTTCTTTATTGTTGGAATAAATCTATCTTCAGCCTCCTTGCATTTCAATATGACTTGGGTCATCATACCTTGCACTGTTTTTCCTCTAAGTTCTTCCTCCCACTGCACTTCTCCCAGGTAGTCCCTTATCCCTCTGTAGTCCCCTTTTCTGTAATCAAGTCTCCTTTCCCGGACCTCTTGTCCTTTGGTCACAATTTTAAGCTCCATCATGTAGTCAAAGGCTAGGACACAATGGTCACTAGCTCCTAGTGGTATTTCATGTTCCAACTGCTCGATGTCTTCTACATTCTGAGTGATAATGAGATCTAATAGGCTGGGCGTATCCCCTCCTCTTTCCCTAGTATCTTCTTTCACATGCTGTGTTAGGAAATTCCTGTCAATAACGTCTACCAGCTTCGCTCCCCAGGTCTCCTCCCCGCCATGGGGATTCCTCGTTTCCCAATCTATCTCTCCGTGATTTAGGTCCCCCATGACCAGCAGCTTCGCTCTCATTCTATGCGCTAAAGTTGCTGCCCTCTGCAGTTCATCCATACATGTCTTGTTGCTGTCCTCGTACTCCTGCCTGGGCCTTCTACTGTTTGGTGGGGGATTGTAGAGTATCAAGATTACAATCTTCTTCCCATCCACTGTCAGGGTTCCATGTATGAAGCTTGTATACATTTTCCATGTATGAAAGCTTGTGCTTTCGAGTCAATGCTCGATCCTGCAAGCACATATAGGTGAGTACATATAGGTGAGTACACACACACACACACACACACACACACACACACACACACTCACACACACACACACACACACACACACACACACACTCACACACACACACACACACACACACACACACACACACACACTCACACACACACACACACACACACACACACACACACACACACACTGTGTGTGTGTGTGTGTGAGTGTGTGTGTGTGTGTGTGAGTGTGTGTGTGTGTGTGTGTGTGTGTGTGTGTGTGTGTGTGTGTGTGTGTGTGTGAGTGTGTGTGTGTGTGTGTGTGTGTGTGTGTGTGTGTGTGTGTGAGTGTGTGTGTGTGTGTGTGTGTGTGTGTGTGTGTGTGTGTGTGTGTGTGAGTGTGTGTGTGTGTGTGTGTGTGTGTGTGTGTGTGTGTGTGTGAGTGTGTGTGTGTGTGTGTGTGTGTGTGTGTGTGTGTGAGTGTGTGTGTGTGTGTGTGTGTGTGTGTGTGTGTGTGTGTACTCACCTATATGTACTCACCTATATGTGCTTGCAGGATCGAGCATTGACTCTTGGATCCCGCCTTTCTAGCTATCGGTTGTTTACAGCAATGACTCCTGTCCCATTTCCCTATCATACCTAGTTTTAAAAGTATGAATAGTATTTGCTTCCACAACCTGTTCCCCAAGTGCATTCCATTTTTCTACTACTCTCACGCTAAAAGAAAACTTCCTAACATCTCTGTGACTCATCTGAGTTTCCAGTTTCCACCCATGTCCCCTCGTTCTGTTATTATTACGTGTGAACATTTGATCTATTTCCACTTTGTCAATTCCCCTGAGTATTTTATATGTCCCTATCATATCTCCTCTCTCCCTTCTTTTCTCTAGTGTCGTAAGGTTCAGTTCCTTCAGCCGCTCTTCATATCCCATCCCTCGTAGCTCTGGGACAAGCCTCGTCGCAAACCTCTGAACCTTCTCCAGTTTCTTTATGTGTTTCTTCAGGTGGGGGCTCCATGATGGCGCGGCATACTCTAAGACGGGTCTCACGTAGGCAGTGTAAAGCGCCCTAAAAGCTTTCTCATTTAGGTGTGTGTGTGTGTGTGTGTGTGTGTGAGTGTGTGTGTGTGTGAGTGTGTGTGTGTGTGTGTGTGTGTGTGTGTGTGTGTGTGTGTGTGTGTGAGTGTGTGTGTGTGTGTGTGTGTGTGTGTGTGTGTGTGAGTGTGTGTGTGTGTGTGTGTGTGTGTGTGTGTGTGTGTGAGTGTGTGTGTGTGTGTGTGTGTGTGTGTGTGTGTGTGTGTGAGTGTGTGTGTGAGTGTGTGTGTGTGTGTGTGTGTGTGTGTGTGTGTGTGTGAGTGTGTGTGTGTGTGTGTGTGTGTGTGTGTGTGTGTGAGTGTGTGTGTGTGTGTGTGTGTGTGTGTGTGTGTGTGTGTGTGTGTGTGTGTGTGTGTGTGTGTGTGTGTGAGTGTGTGTGTGAGTGTGTGTGTGTGTGTGTGTGTGTGTGTGTGTGTGCGTTTGGACGTTAGCGGGTAGACTTGGGTGGATGTGAGGAGAGTTATGAGTGTCCTGGAGAGTTATGAGTGTCCTGGAGAGTGTGAAGTGTGCTTTAGAAGTTAAGGAGTGAAGCAGAGTGTTGGGATACGCCGGCGAGACTCTTCACCACGCAAGAAGTTATGGCGCAAACCCGAAATTTGTGTTTGTGTTGATTAATATGAGCCGGCTGTGTGTGTTCAGCGGAAGTGGTCTAGACATCAACGCAGATCTACGTATGAATGAAGAAGGGGACGCAACTAAGCAGGGAACATTACCTGGCAGTGCTCAGCTTGACTCTGACGCCAGATCTGTCTCTCTCTCTCTCTCTCTCTCTCTCTCTCTCTCTCTCTCTCTCTCTCTCTCTCTCTCTCTCTCTCTCTCTCTCTCTCTCTCTCTCTCTCTCTCTCTCTCTCTCTCACTCGTAGAGTAAAGAAGTCACAGAAGCGATTGTTCAACGATAGGAACAGCAGAACGTGGGGATATAAAATGGAAACTTCAGACACAAGTGGTGAACAAACAAACATTTAGTGTCAGAGCTGTAATTAAGTAGCGCGGGGTTAAAAGAATTAATTGTCGCAAGTATAAGGCGTGACGGACACATGGATGTACTATAAGAGGTGAGATGGTAAAAAGCAGACTCAACATACAGAGATTTTCGTGTAGATATAATACGGCCCAATAGGCTCCGGTGATTATGTAAGCTGAAGGGGAGACCGAAGACCCGAAACGTCCTCCCTCCGCTCCCCCACCCCCAGTAAGCACAAATACGCGAGTACATTTAGGTGAAAACACCCATATAGAGTCAGGTTTCCTGACGTTCGAGGTAATTGGTTTTTTTTTCTATACACGACTCCTTCCTCTTCCTTCTCTTCTTTCTCTTCCTCATCTTCTTCTTCCTCCTCCTCTTCCTCTTCCTTCTTCTCCTTCTCCATCCCCCTAAATCCACCACGAGACACTCCTGAACTTCCCCCAGAACACCCTCCCTCCCTCCCCCTGAAAGCAGCCTCGCGCCCTGCCTTATATGATTACACTCTCAAGTTTTACCGACATATTTATGATGGCAAATATACCCAAGTCGGAAGGCTGGGGCGCCTGTGGCCTGCTCGTCCGTGTACTAAAATGAAATCCTCTTCCAACATTTTCTTCACATCGTAATTGAAAACGGATATTAAATTCTAAAACTAAATTGTTTACTAATCTTCTCCTCTGATTTTTGTTGTTGTAGTAAATAATAACCATATTCAACTACGTCATATTAAGAAGTTAATTCAAATAAATTTATTTCGTTGATGCGTGAATTGTGAAGTAAAATGTCCCATAAATCACGTTCCGACCCAGGCGTTGTAAACATTCTAGTCAAGTTACCCCTCCAAATTTTGTTTGTTTACATCTGGCGCGAGGGAGCGGGGGGGGGGGGGACGCCTTGGACGCGTCTGCCAGACGTATGTAATAACCCTTCCGAAAATATATAATAAAAATAATCGAGAAGCTCGCCCTCCATCTTTTTTATGGCGGGCAAACGCTAAGACGGTCAGATCTGAGAGATTTTATTATTTAGTTGAGTATAGGTGCTATAGACAACTGTTAAAAATGTATAGGACTGACGTGCGTGCATTTTCTGTTGCTGCTGGTATGTATTCACCTAGTTGTGGTTGCGGGGGTTGAGCTCTGGAGAGAGATTCACGAAGCAGTTACGCAAGCACTTACGAACCTGAACATCTTTTCTCAATTTTTGGCGGCTTTGTTTACAATTATGAAACAGTTAATGAGCTCCGAAGCACCAGGAGGCTGTTTATAACCATAACAACAGTTGATTGGCAAGTTTTCATGCTTGTAAACTGTTTAATGAATGTAACCAAAGCCGTCAAAGATTGAGGAAAGATGAACAGGTTCGTAAGTACTTGCGTAACTGCTTCGTGAATCTGGCCCCTGGCTCTTTGGTTCCGCTTCTCAACTGTCAAGTAACTGGTGTGCATATTCCTGAGCCTAGCTACTGGGGCTCTATCACATCTACATTTGGAACTGTGTATGGAGTCTGCCTCCACCACGTCACTGACTAATGCATTCCATCTGAAATGTCTATCTGTCAGTGTTTGTCTGTCCAAAATTGGAGACCAGATTATAATTTCCTGCCATGTTAATTGGGTCTTTCTATTTAAAGTCATAAATAAATATTTGACATTCCTACAATTTAAACAAAAAAAAACATAATATCCTTATCTTTAGACATACGTAATACTTGAAAATATATGAATATATCATTATTTACATCTAATTAATCGTTGCAATAATCTTTCCTCCCCCCCCCCCCACCTCCCCCCTCGTATTTTAGCCTCGTTACAGATTGCTGTAATATCAATTAGGTAAGTTCAATGAGCCTCGTAGAGAGGATTGTAATTGGCTAATTGTGAAAACTGATGTCATTAAGTTGCAGCTGGCGCAAGCATTATTCCCACTATATCAGGATAACGTAGGTATGTGTGTGTGTGTGTGTGCAGGCTGGCAGGATAGCAGCAGGATCAGTGGCAGGAAATACAGAGATAACTAAGAAGCCATACTGGCACAAACACACACACACATACAGACATACACACACACACACACACACACACACACACACACACACGCACACACACACACACACACACACACACACACAGATATACACACACACACAGATATACACACACACACACACACACACACACACACACACACACACACACACACACACACACACACACACACACGCACACACACAGGACTCGTAATTCTGTGGCGCGGGTTCGATTCCCGCACGAGGCAGAAACAAATGGGCAAAGTTTCTTTCACCCTAAGTGCCCCTGTTACCTAGCAGTAAATAGGTACCTGGGAGTTAGTCAGCTGTCACGGGCTGCTTCCTGGTGTGTGTGTGTGTGGTGTAGAAAAAAAAAATAGTAGTTAGTAAACAGTTGATTGACAGTTAAGAGGCGGGCCGAAAGAGCAAAGCTCAACCCCCGCAAAACACAACTAGTAAACACACACAAGCACACTTGTTGCTGTTGTTAAAGATTTGCTACCTGGAACAAAGTTCCAAGTAGCACGGGCTATGGTGAGCCCGTAGTGCCTTTCACACACACACACACACACCTTCATGATTATTGTAGCAGTAATTCACCTCACTAAGAACCCGCGCTGCAGAAATTTTACTGAGAGTTGGCAAGAGAGATATATTTACATTCTTCCCACTAACTCTCTCTCTCTCTCTCTCTCTCTCTCTCTCTCTCTCTCTCTCTCTCTCTCTCTCTCTCTCTCTCTCTCTCTCTCTCTCTCTCTCTCTCTCTCTCTCTCTGTTGGCGAAGGGAGGGGGGAAGAAGAGGTAAGGAAGAACAGGGTATATATGGAAAAATAAGAGGAGGGAGGGAAGGGAGAAGAGGTGAATGAACTTAAGGAGAGACCAGACTTACCTGTAGTCGAGACACCACAGACGGCACCGCGCCTGTGCCAGGTGAGTCCACTACGGGCTCACCATAGCCAGTGCTACTTGGAACTTGTTCCGAGTAGCTGAAGCTATAACAACAACAGCTGTGATCCCAAGTTACAGCCCCGCTCCTGTACCAGGTAAGTCCTATACGGGCTCACCATAGCCCGTGCTACTAGGAACCTTTCGTTTAGAGTAGCTGAAGCTATAACAACATTGCCTGTAGTCAGACCGGCTCGGTATGTACTCGACCCATTTCACTATTATTTAGGAGGTAAATGAGTGTGATTTTTGGCTCTAGAAATATTATGTCAAATATGTTTTAAAAACTTTTTCTGCTCTGTTAGCTCTCAGCGCCATTTTAGAGATTTTGCATATCTGCAGTTATGTTAACTAATGTTGTGGTGACCTGTTGGGCAATGTTGCGATTTGCTCCCTTCTTGAGCAACCTGTGAGTCACTTTCCCCATGTATATGAGTGTGCAAGCCTGAGGCTCTTCAAGTGCACCCTTGTTCATCTCCTGTTGAATAACATCAATGGTTGGTAAGTGGTAGAGTGCACTTAACCTCTCGTACGGCAACTTGTAGCGTTGCAGAGCTGCTCTGTGGCCACTGCACGTCCTCTGCTCTACTCTGGCTCTAATTGCTCTCTTAATCTATTCTATGCATTGCAATATAGCCAGAATTGGCGGTGGGTCAGATTTAGTGGTCATGTTCACTGCAACACTGCATACTGAGGATGGTGTTCATATTCACTGCAACATTGCATCAGCAACAGGAAAACGGTCAACAGCAACAGCATCACGTGAACATAAGAATTCACGAAACTGTAGAAGAATTGGTACATACAAAGCAGCACCTAATTTTTATTTAAGCAAAATGGATCTTTTCTTTTTTTAGTTCCTGGGATAAATATGTTTCTTAACTAAATTTTGTTTTTCGTTCACACACTCACAGACAACACACACACAAACTACACAGAAACAACACACTCACAAAACCACACACTCACAAAACCACACACAAACAACGCACTCACATTGTCTGGGTTCTTCATAAACTACATGAAGAACACCTTAAAGAACTCAACTCCTTTTCTTATTAAAAACGAGTCGATAAATAATATACCTTCAACATATCCCATATATTTAATATTATGACACGCGAAACCTATTCTTTTTTTGGCACCAAAGGGGTTCAGACTAAGCTTCAAAATAATGTTTAAACATAATAGCTACTTTCTATTATGTACTTTTATTCATATTATATGAATATAATGCTCGAAATTGCCCGAAACGCAGTGCGTATTAGTGGCTTTAGGCATTGTATCTACATCTACATTAGGCATTGTATGTACATCTACATTAGGCATTGTATCTACATCTACATTAGGCATTGTATCTACATCTACATTAGGCATTGTATCTACATCTACATTAGGCATTGTATCTACATCTACATTAGGCATTGTATGTACATCTACATTAGGCATTGTATGTACATCTACATTAGGCATTGTATGTACATCTACATTAGGCATTGTATGTACATCTACATTAGGCATTGTATGTACATCTACATTAGGCATTGTATCTACATCTACATTAGGCATTGTATTTACATCTACATTAGGCACTGTATCTACTTTAGGCTTTCTATCTACAAATCCAACATTATGTTTGTAACTCATCTTGTAATTATGTACTTTTACCCGAATAAACATTTGATTTGATAATAAAAAATATAATATGAATTTAATAATAGATAGAATATGATGTGGAATATAATGCAAATCTTGATATATGTTTTTTTTTATCTCTCTCACACAGACTTAGAGAAAGTAAAATCATGTCCCCTCGGCTGTTGTGGAGGAAAACATGTATCCTCAGAGAGGGATACATAAATAATCTGGGGGGGGGGATAATTTTAGGTACATGCTTTTTTATGTACCGAGAAAAGACTTAGTTTTTGTATGCATTACAAATCTGTTGTTGTTGACGGAACTTGCGTCTCTGTTGTTTCTCTGTTGTTGGGAAATCTCACCCCCTGTCTCTGTTGCTGCTTGGTTGATTTCCATATTTTCTGTTGCTGGATCTTTCCCTAATCCCCATCTCTGTTGGGGAGAAGGGTAAGATGCCCTTACTCTCACCCCAACCACCTCTCCTTATACACTCATTCCCCCCATCCACCACCATCACCACCTCCCCCCATCTCTCTCTCTCACACACACACACACACGCGCACATCTACCTAACGCAATCTCTAATCTCGAACATCAACCAGAACACCTCTTTCCCCTCTAAGAGTCTAAGAGGACCTTAGACTCTTACAAAACCTACAACATTAGGTTCTTAAACCTACAAAGGCTTAGACTTAGAGTCCGACCCTAAGCAAAAACCAATGACAAATTCCTCATTTTTAGTTTGTTTAGGATTGGAGTGAGACACTTGGGCTCGGTAAGGGCATGGTTGAGCGCTCCACTTTAAGCTTTGTACTTGGTCTACGCCTTCGTGTTGCTAGCTTGACACAATGAAGGGATTAAAGTGTCTTTAGAGACGGGAAAATGAGAGGGAGATCAGAGAGCAAAGAGACAGTACTGGAGAGGAGGTGATGGTGGTGATGGTGAGGCGGTGGTGGTGGTGATGGGACGATGGTGGTGGTGATGGTGAGGACAGTGGTTGTGTACTCACCTTGTTGTGCTTTGCGGGGGTTGAGCTCTGGCTCTTTGGTCCCGCCTCTCAATCCCATGTGTGTGTGTGGGTGTGGGTGGAGATGGTACAGGCAATAAATCCATTTTCAGGTGGAACAAAAAATCATATCGACAAAAGTACGAATCTTTTGCGTTTTTCTTATTAGTCTGTTACTCCAATACTCCAATGGGGGTCTCGTAGTATAGTTGGCTTCGTTATCAAATTATTATTATGGGATCCCGCGATCAAATTCTCAGGCGGGACAGAAATGGCTGGCCACGTTTCTTTTCGCCTAATGCCTCTGTTTACCTGACAGTAAGTAGGTATCCGGGAGTTAGGCAGCAGTTATGGGACTACATCCTGAGGAAGGTCAATAATTCGACCCTTAGGGGGGAGACCTCGATACAAGCCTAAAGTGTATATATATATATATATATATATATATATATATATATATATATATATATATATATATATATATATATATATATATATATATATATATATATATATATATATATATATATATACGCCTGATCCGCCTATATTAGACTGGCATTTAAACTACACAATTTAAACTTAAATTGTCATTTCACTGAGCCGACTATCTCGGCTTTCTGTGGTGTGCTCCAATTGGCCGGTGTTCATGACCAGGAAGGCTGTGATTGGTTCTGTCAAATCGAGCTTCGCTGATTGGTTAGTTTCAATATTTGAAGCTTCAGATGATCGTTACTGGATCAATCCAATATCTCTTTGAAGAGTTACACTGACTTCAAATATATACTGAGGTAATAAAACACACACACACACACACACACACACACACACACACACACACACACACACACACTGGGCCTGGTAGCCTGGTGGATAGCGCGCAGGACTCGTAATACTATGGCGCGGGTTCGATTTCCGCATCAGGCAGAAACAAATGGGCAAAGTTTCTTTCACCCTGAATGCCCCTGTTACCTAGCAGTAAATAGGCACCTGGGAGTTAGTCAGCTATCACGAGCTGCTTCCTGATGTGTGTGTGTGTGTGTGTGGCGTGGAGAAAAGAGTAGTTAGTAAACAGTTGATTGACAGTTGAGAGGCGGGCCGAAAGAGCAAAGCTCAACCCCCGCAAACACTACTAGGTGAACTAGTTGAAGACACAGAAAAGAAGAAGCTACAAGATTTACGTTTGGAAATATCAGAGACATGGAAACCTGTTGTTATCTGGGGTTTATTCCTCACCTTATCTAGAAACCTCTACTGATAAGAAAGACACGTCTCTCTTCCTCCCCTCTCCCCCCACTTTCCCTCCCCCCACCCCCCACTGGCCTGCTTGTTCTCTAAGAACACCTGTCTTCCCCTGTGTTACCTCAGGAGGGGTGAGGAGGGGATGGGGAAGGGAGGGGAGGACACTACTGACATGAGAAGCAAGTTCACAGGATTTTAGAAACCTCAGTCTATGTTGTCCACTATATATAGTCACCACACCACCATCACCACCACCACCACCACCACTACCACCACCACCACCACCACTACCACCACCACTACCACCACCACTACCACCACCACCACCACCACCACCACCACCACCACCACCACCACCACCACTACCACCACCACTACCACCACCACTACCACCACCACCACCACCACTACCACCACCACCACCACCACCACCACCACCACCACCACCACCACCACCACCACCACCACCACCACCACTACCACCACCACCACCACCACCACTACCACCACCACCACTACCACCACTACCACCACCACTACCACCACCACCACCACCACCACTACCACCACCACCACTACCACCACCACCACCACCACCACCACCACCACCACCACCACCACTACCACCACCACCACCACCACCACCACCACCACCACTACCACCACCACCACCACCATTATCACACGTCCTCCCTAAGGCCAGAGACACATTTCCTTCTTTCACTCTGAGTCTCTTGTAACATGAGCAGCCCCTCAGGCTGGCCTAGAGTAAGCGTGCTCACCTGCGTGTTCGCTGGATCGAGTGCTAGCTCCTCGGCCCCAACCAAACCAGCTGTAGATTGTCTAATTCTTATATTTTTGTCCCTCATCCCTCCTGTTATTTACTAATATCCGCTTATAAAATTATTTATTGCATTAGATATTATGATATATCTCCATTTATTGTATTCTATTTCACCATTTCCTTTTTTTTCTAAGGCAGTTCTTTCTAATATCTTTATTTATCTGTTTCTTTAAACCTCAATTTATACAATCTTTATCTATCAGGTTCTTATACTGAGAATCATCTTTATCAAACTTTATCTCTATATATATCTCTTTATCACACTTGTCATCCTTGGGTATCGTTCATGTCGTTAACATGTCTTTTTTTATATTCCGTTTTTCAAATGTTGGGAGGATTTGGTTCCTTAGTCTCTGTACACATACTTTAATCCCCTCAGTTCTGGTACGTCATCTTCCAGCTTGGGTATATGCGTCCTTATGTTTGGGCGTTCTACGCTGGGACGGTATATCTTGAGGTTATCTTGAGGTTATCTTGAGATGATTTCGGGGCTTTTTAGTGTCCCCGCGGCCCTGTCCTCAACCAGGCCTCCACCCCCGGGAAGCAGCCCGTGACAGCTGACTAACACCCAGGTACCTACTTTACTGCTAGGTAACAGGGGCATAGGGTGAAAGAAACTGCCCATTGTTTCTCGCCGGCGCCTGGGATCGAACCCAGGACCACAGGATCACAAGTCCAGCGTTCTGTCCGCTCGACCGACCTTACGGTATATCTTGAGGTTATCTTGAGATGATAACGGTACGTTATACATGATCGAGGGTTCAATCCCAAGACAGTATTCTACATGATAAGACGGGGTTTCAACGCTCTTTCTATCTCTCCTCTTTCCTTTCTTTTTTAGTTTCTATCTCTTCATCATTTAACATACATTCTCTCACCTCCACAAGTTCCCTCAAGCTCCAGCTAACATAGTTAGCTGCAGCTAACGCTCCCTCAGGTAACTACAGCCTGAGCTTGTAGTTACCTAAGGTTACAGGTTACAGTCAGGGGAGGGGATGATTAGGTTACAGTCAGAACAATGGTTGCTTAATACTCTCCACTCGGAATATGAAAAAATAACTGGATTAATTCCAGCTTTGTTCAGTGCACAATTGCTTGTAAATTTTTGTTTACTCTGTATTAAGAACATCTGTTGCCATATTGGAAGACTTTACAATATGGCAACAGATGGAAAGTGAATGGCAGGGATATGGAAAGTGAAATTACTTTCACTCAAATCACCGTAACCTAAAAACTGTTTTCAAAACCCAACACACACTCATCGAAATAAGCAACTGGACCATTGTCTCATTCAAGGAGCAACAGGCTCGTATTGGCTCCAAGTGCTGTACTGTGGCAGGTCTCTTGGGGTAACTGCTCCATACTGAAGTCATTTTAATCAAGGTAACATGTTAGAAAGATTTTCCCATTTTCTGTGGCGGGGTTGAAATGAACGTTTATGATGAAGTGAGCTTTGGGCACTATTTCTCATCTCTCTCTCTCTCTCTCTCTCTCTCTCTCTCTCTCTCTCTCTCTCTCTCTCTCTCTCTCTCTCTCTCTCTCTCTCTCTCTCTCTCTCTCTCTCTCTCTCTCTCTCTCTCCCTCTCTCTCTCTCTCTCTCTCTCTCTCTCTCTCTCTCTCTCTCTCTCTCTCTCTCATTCTTGCTTGTTATCTCCTCTACAGGCATATTTTTGTTCAAATGGGTCATTAATGAGCCTTGTAGCAGTTGGTATTTCTACTCATCCACATTCTACAATTTGTCACGACTATCCACCATCACACAACCACAATCCTATACCACCACCACCACCATACAACCACACCACCACACACCCACCATCACCACACACCACCACCACCACCACACACACCCACCACCACACACAACCACCACACACCACCACACACACCACACAAGGGTAGCGTCTCTTTAATGGTGGGGGTAACCTGGTGTTGACCAGCCAGGCGTGGGGCCCTACTCTATACACCTGAACCCCCCCCCCCCTCACACTCCCTCACACTCCCTCACACTCCCTCACACTCACTCACTCCCCCACACTCCCTTATACGTCCTCCTACTCACGCATTACTGTATCACGCTCCAGCACACACTTCCTTACACTTCCTCTTATTTATCTCTCACTCCCTCACCTCTCACTCCCTCATCTCTCACTCCCTCACCTCTCACTCACTCCCTCACCTCTCACTCCCTTATCTCACCTTACCCACCTCTCGCTTCTCCCTTTATTTTATCTCTCAGTTGAGTCAATTACTCACCTCTCACACCTCCCTCACTTGTGCTTTCCCCAGCTCTCTCTCACCCATTCCCTCTCCACCTTCTTCTCTACCTCGCTTTCTCTCTCCTCTCTCCCCCCCCCCCCACCCTTTGTTTTTCAGCTCCCTCCTTCTCTCTATATCTCTTTATGTTTATCACTTTTCATGGCATTTTAACTCTCTTTGTCTTCCTTTCTTCTCAGTGCTTCGACTTTTCTACCCTTTCTCCCTCTTTATCTACCCCTCTCTCTCTCTCTCTCTCCTTTACTGGGTCGGTTATTCCCATCTTCCTCTTCTCCCTGCCTCTTCATTCCCGGGGATCGTTCCCTTTTCACCTCAGCTTTATCCCGGGGTCCTTCTCACTCGGGGTCTCACAATACTGTCTTCCAGGGCTTTGTCTCCGGCCTCTTAGCTCTGCCTGCCTGTTACACAACACTCTCTCTCTCTCTCTCTCTCTCTCTCTCTCTCTCTCTCTCTCTCTCTCTCTCTCTCTCTCTCTCTCTCTCTCTCTCTCTCTCTCTCTCTCTCTCTGTCGCTAAGTTATTACCAAATTCAATAGTTTATACTCTGAACACGAACTAAATCACATGAACGGAAAACTGAACCAAAGTGATTGCGAATATTGGCAAACTGTTCGACAAAGCGAATCGAAATTGAATGACGTCAGTGGTGGCCCACACCCTCGTCCTCCCCCCCCTGATGAACCACCTCTGATGTGTAGTTAACTCTACACGCCTCTGATGAACCACCTCTGATGTGTAGTTAACTCTACACGCCTCTGGTGAACCACCTCTGATGTGTAGTTAACTCTGCACGCCTCTGATGAACCACCTCTGATGTGTAGTTAACTCTGCACGCCTCTGATGAACCACCTCTGATGTGTAGTTAACTCTGCACGGCTCTGATGAACCACCTCTGACCTGTAGTTAACTCTACACGCCTCTGATGAACCACCTCTGACCTGTAGTTAACTCTACACGCCTCTGATGAACCACCTCTGACCTGTAGTTAACTCTGCGCATCACACAGTTAACGTTTCCAAACACACCAAAGTGTACAGACTTTCATACAAGAAACTTAAAACTAAAACTCGAAATACCCGCAAGGCTTGTGGTCTTATCTTTGGGATTTTTACTTATATGACACAATATCTTAGGGATAATGATGATGATTTGGGTACACACGAAGAGTAATGGCAGTCAGGAAACTTACAGCACTATTATGCACCTCACTGATACTAGACGATATAGTGTTTGCAGAACTTTAAATGATCCAAATATTTTTTTTTCTCTCTCTCTCTCTCTCTCTCTCTCTCTCTCTCTCTCTCTCTCTCTCTCTCTCTCTCTCTCTCTCTCTCTCTCTCTCTCTCTCTCTCTCTCTCTTTCTCTCTCTCTCTCTCTCTCTCTCTCTCTCTCTCTCTCTCTCTCTCTCTCTCTCTCTCTCTCTCTCTCTCTCTCTCTCTCTCCCCTTGAGAAAGATTGCACAGCTATATTTGATTATCTAGTCCCATTTTTCACCGGATTTTTGCACAAAGTACCAGACCGTGCTGGACCTCTCACCAAGTCAATAGACTATTTACCTGGTCCCGTCAGGTCAGGCAAGTCTCCCACAACAGAAAAATATAGACAATCTTAGGATCATGATAAAATTTTGTCAAAGGGTTCCGCATCTCAACCAACTCCGCGGAACAAAAACCCTAGAATGGCAACTACAACATAAGGCGCTCAGCCAGCAGCATTTTTATAGTGCCTGTACTATACTCAAGAACATCATTCTATGAGCAATCGTTCATTCCTCGGCTGACTAACGTTTAAAACATATTCTCTCAACACTCAGATATTCGTTAAATTATCAGCTACCCAGGTTCAGGGTCCAGCAACACAGTTTCACCAACTTTATAAAGGAACGTTTGAATGAAGTAGTAATCTGTTTAAGACATTAAATTGGTCAGTTGCCTGAGTCAGACTACAGTAAGAAACTGTAGCACCGCCACAACCGTCACTTCCTTGTCGAACTGTTTGTGTCAACAAACATCAAAATATACACCCAGAAATCCTTGCCTTCCCCCCCCCACCACCCGTCCTCCGTGCTGGGAAGGTTCAGACACACTCGTCCTCCGTGCAGGGAAGGTTCAGACACACTCGTCCTCCGTGCAGGGAAGGTTCAGACACACTCGTCCTCCGTGCAGGGAAGGTTCAGACACACTCGTCCTCCGTGCAGGGAAGGTTCAGACACACTCGTCCTCCGTGCAGGGAAGGTTCAGACACACTCGTCCTCCGTGCAGGGAAGGTTCAGACACACTCGTCCTCCGTGCCGGGAAGGTTCAGACACACTCGTCCTCCGTGCAGGGAAGGTTCAGACACACTCGTCCTCCGTGCCGGGAAGGTTCAGACACACTCGTCCTCCGTGCAGGGAAGGTTCAGACACACTCGTCCTCCGTGCTGGGAAGGTTCAGACACACTCGTCCTCCGTGCCGGGAAGGTTCAGACACACTCGTCCTCCGTGCAGGGAAGGTTCAGACACACTCGTCCTCCGTGCAGGGAAGGTTCAGACACACTCGTCCTCCGTGCAGGGAAGGTTCAGACACACTCGTCCTCCGTGCCGGGAAGGTTCAGACACACTCATCCTCCGTGCCGGGAAGGTTCAGACACACTCGTCCTCCGTGCAGGGAAGAAATACGGTGTTTGTGTACACGGCAGATGAGCTGACCTTGTGTGTGTGTGTTGTGACTGACACAAGGAGGAAATGTTGGGTGTTTAAAATGATTTGTGCGTCCTCACCTTGCTGTGCTTTCAAAGTCGTGTTTCAGCTCTCGATCCATGGCTTTTTAATTGTCTAATGTCTCGTGCAATAACTTCTAACCCATTGGTGCGATATATCTACCTCATACAAATACTAGCTAAGGTGATAACCAGACCACACATTAGAATGTGAAGGGACGACGACGTTTCGGTCCGTCCTGGACCATTCTCAATCGACTTGAGAATGGTCCAGGACGGACCGAAACGTCGTCGTCCCTTCACCTTCTAGTGTGTGGTCTGGTTATCATACTTTAGCCACGTTATTGTGACTCATCGCCTGCACTAGCTAAGGTACCTGATTATGCCCGGATTGAGCACAAAAGGTTGCTCTATGTGAGTGCTCGGAGCCCCCCAGAATGCAAATCTGCCACCAGAACATTCGTTTTAAATGTCAATATCTGAATTCTGGATGGGTACCCAGCGGTGCCCGGGTAGACCCCATTCCCTGGGGTCAGCCCCCATAACGTTGCTATCATTTAGGTGTTGCGAGCCGCTAAACGCAAATCTGCTATCATAACATGCGTTTTGTTAGTCAATGTTATGAAGATAGTGTGAAACTCTATGGATTCGGCGTCCACCATTTCTTCTCCACTAACTGCACTGGAGTTACTATTACGACCCTTCCCCCCCCCCCTCGTCCCTTTAAATGGATGATATGGGTATGACCACAACCGACCTATGACAGTTCCCACCCTTTCACCAGTCACCCTGTAAAGCTTGATGAAGCCAGCCACAAGGGCCAAACCTCCATCTTAAAAAAAAATGAAACAAATGCTCTTTTCTAAGATATAGATTAGAGTCAGCGTCAACCGGTATTCATTTGATCTCATTTCCCTCTTCATTGCTTCTCTCACATTCAATAAATGCAGGCGATGAGTCACAATAACGTGGCTGAAGTATGTTGACCAATCCACACACTAGAAATCTTCTAGTGTATGGTAATCGACTTGAGAATGGTCCAGGACGAGCCGAAACGTCGTCGTCCCTTCATTTTCTAGTGTGTGGATTTTGTCAACATTCAATAAATGTTTCCTTGTGTCCCCATTGGTTATAAGACACGGTCTCTCACCCACTGTCTCTTGGGTCAACTGTGCTTCCTGGACCTCTCGTCGTCTCCTCGATTCCTCACTCCCAGAGAACCTTTGAGTGTGAAGGAGTGTGTGATGAAGCTACTTCTTAATCCTGCCAATATCGTGAGGTCAGGCTGGCTCTGCTTGGCCCTCCTAGATTAGCTCTCTCATCTTTGGCCCTCAACCTTCTGACATTCCTCTGCACTTTCTTGTATATAACTTTACACTTTATTGAAGTATTAGTTGTCAAGACCGCTGACCACATTGACGCAGGCATACAAGCACGTTCAGGAGCAAAGGAGGATTAGGAAATTATTATAATTTAATCCTAATAATATAAACATCTTTGGTACGTTAAATAACATTAATGACAAAGCTTTTTCCGTGCTGCTTTGTTCGAAACTTATCGAACAGTTCGATGAGCAAGAGCTTCCCGGCATCTGTTAACAGCGCTTCAGCATTGTAGTCCAGAGGAGGAACGCCCTGTTCATCGCTGGTTCCTACCCGGCCTCCAAGAAGCTCCAGGATAACTCAGCCCGTCCTCCTAAGGTCTCACAACGTCAAGAAACTGTCGTATTAAAGTGCCCTGATCTTAAACCTAGCAGAGAACCCAAAACAGAAAACGGGACAGTATGTCAATTTCGCGAGCCGCTTTCATTTTCTAGTATGACAATTTTTGGCCTTAATTAGAGTATACGTCAAAATGCGACGTTGGGCCTCGTTACAGGAAGATCTTGAATAAACTGTAGTGTAGTGTACCGTAGTATAGTGTAGTGTAGTGTAGTGTACTGTAGTGTAGTGTAGTGTACCGTAGTATAGTGTAGTGTAGTGTAAGGAGGATTTTGTAATTCTTTGCTATTTCTTATATATTATTAGCTTTTGTTTACAGGTTTTGATTCGTATCTAATTTACACAATAATGTTAGAAACATTCAGAGGATTTGGACATTTATATTCCATATTTTGAGCTTTTCATTCCGAGTTTTCAGGAACGTACATTTTTGGTTTTAATTATTTTTCGAGGTTTAGGGGGGGGGAGGGTATTTAATTGTTTGATTGCTTTATCTTTATAGATCATTTGATATCTCTGATAAACAAACTCGACTCCTGGTGATGCCTGACGTTACCAGATCTCCGTTAACACAATTAACATTTGTTAATGTTGATACAAATGTTAATACAATTAACATTTGTATTAACAATTAACACTTAAGTGGACACAATAACCAACAGGAACTTGAACGTTGAACCGACGTTGTCATCGTTCAATCAATGTCATTCAAGTGGCTTCAACGTTAAACCCACGCCACTCTTGAACATTGTACCCAATAGTGGAGTATTCATCATTCATCATTAAATCAAAGTCACTTACAATGAATTAACGTTACTGCCGGATATTGTGCGCACTAGATGAGTATGTATACACATACCTCAACTGTATGTGTGTGTGTATACACATACAGTTGACCCCACCTCAACTGTATGTATGTGTGTGTATATATAAACATACAATTGAGGGTTCAGGAATTCTCGTACCTTTCCTGGGATACCGTATGACCTTTAATCTCATTGATCCACATAGGAAGAACGATCTTACGTGTGTGTGTGTGTGTGTGTGTGTGTGTGCGTGTGTGTGTGTGTGTGTATGTGTGTGTGTGTGTGTGTATGTGTGTGTGTGTGTGTGTGTGTGTGTGTGACTTTAAATAACGCTCGTAGTTGCATTGCAAGCGTTGTTAGCTTCATAATTCTCTGTTGTCGTTACTTTCCGATAATAACGTACTTCATGTCTCAGAAAAAAAACAGGCGACTTGTGTCTTCGTCTCAAAGGCATTGGTCTAAGTCTTTACAAACAAAAACACAAACATTGCAGTTTTTTTTAATAAATAAGACGTTCAGATTTCAGTGAGGAATGACATATTTGCGTAATTCAGACCCTTTGCCCATCCCCACATCTCTCCTCCATCCACCATCTCTCCCCCATCCCCCATCTCTTCCCCACCCCTCTCCTCCTGCTGGCTTGACCTCAACATTAAGGGAGGGGGGGGCTTAGGAAAGTTGGGGTCGTTGAATAGACGTGAAGTCGTAGCTGGGATAAGGTGTCGTAGAAGGCCCATGGTGTTGTAGGAAGGGGCAATATATATATATATATATATATATATATATATATATATATATATATATATATATATATATATATATATATATATATATATATATATATATATATATATATATATATAAGGTGTAGACTCCAAGTGATTACCTATATACTTATACCCCAAGTGTTTGTAAACTATAAACATTGTGGGGCAGAGTACAAGGTGTTTGCTTATGTTGGTAAACAATTGAAGTCAACACTAGGGAAGACGATCATGGATGACCTCTCAATAGTAACATCTTTGTCTGTCAATTGACTCTAAATTAAGGAGGCCTTAATTACCAAGGTGATCTGGGAAGGAATTACAGAATGGAACGAAGGAATTACAGAAGTTTTCATGATCCTATCTTGAGGTTATCTTGAGATGATTTCGGGGCTTTTTAGTGTCCCGGCGGCCCGGTCCTCGACCAGGCCTCCAACCCCAGGAAGCAGCCCATGACAGCTGACTAACACCCAGGTACCTATTTTACTGCTAGGTAACAGGGGCATAGGGTGAAAGAAACTCTGCCCATTCTTTCTCGCCGGCGCCTGGGATCGAAACAAGGACCACAGGATCACAAGTCCAGCGTGCTCTCCGCTCCTATGTTCCACATTCTCATTAATATGAAATGCATATTTTTTTAGTTCATACATCAGCTGTTATTAATGTTTATGTCAGCTAGTCTCGTGGATATTAAAACTTTAATTATTTTTTATTTTTTTAAATTCAGTCATACTGTAGTTTTTTTTTTCCATTATCCCGTCGTTACTTTTAAACTGTATTTTTTTAATTTTTAATTTTTATTTTGTCGTAAAAAAAGTGTAATTTTGCTGCGTTGCAAAAAAATAAGGTAAAAAAGGTGGAAAAAATGTGGTTTAATATTCATCGGGAGGGGGAGGGGGGGGGTGATCCCCAGGGGTATGGGAATCCCCCGCGGTGATCCATCATCACTCATCACCAATCATCATCATCATCATCATCAGCTGTTTGCTGCTCATTCCTCACAGTCGCGACACACTTCACTTTCATGATTGCCTCATAAAAAAAAAGAGTACCAGTCTGGCAAAACATAGATGTTGAAGAGCTTGTGTGTGTGTGTGTGTGTGTGTGTGTGTGTGTGTGTGTGTGTGTGTGTGTGTGTGTGTGTGTGTGTGTGTGTGTGTGTATGTGTGTGTACTCACCTATATGTACTCACCTATATGTGCTTGCAGGATCGAGCATTGACTCTTGGATCCCGCCTTTCGAGCATCGGTTGTTTACAGCAATGACTCCTGTCCCATTTCCCTATCATACCTGGTTTTAAAATTATGAATAGTATTTGCTTCCACAACCTGTTCCTGAAGTGCATTCCATTTTCCCACTACTCTCACGCTAAAAGAAAACTTCCTTACATCTCTGTGACTCATCTGAGTTTCAAGCTTCCATCCATGTCCTCTCGTTCTGTTACTATTCCGTGTGAACATTTCGTCTATGTCCACTCTGTCAATTCCTCTGAGTATCTTATACGTTCCTATCATGTCCCCCCTCTCCCTTCTTCTTTCTAGTGTCGTAAGGCACAGTTCCCTCAGGCGCTCTTCATACCCCATCCCTCGTAGCTCTGGGACGAGTCTCGTTGCAAACCTCTGAACCTTTTCCAGTTTCATTATATGCTTCTTCAGATGGGGACTCCATGATGAGGCGGCATACTCTAAGACTGGCCTTACGTAGGCAGTGTAAAGCGCCCTAAATGCCTCCTTACTTAGGTTTCTGAATGATGTTCTAACTTTTGCCAGTGTAGAGTACGCTGCTGTCGTTATCCTATTAATATGTGCCTCAGGAGATAGATTAGGTGTTACGTCCACCCCCAGGTCTCTTTCACGCGTCGTTACAGGTAGGCTGTTCCCCTTCATTGTGTACTGTCCCTTTGGTCTCCTATCTCCTATCTATGTGTGTGTGTGTGTGTGTGTGTGTGTGTGTGTGTGTGTGTGTGTGTGTGTTTACTAGTTGTGTGTGTGTGTGTGTGTTTACTAGTTGTGTGTGTGTGTGTGTGTGTGTGTATGTGTGTGATAGCTACAGCTGGAGTAGTTTCTCAAGTAATACTTGAAGGAAAAGCTTGAAGAGTTGCTGAGTCTACATTCCCCCTTTTCCAGTGTCATAATCCCCCAAGAACTACGTCCTAATTGCATATAAAGCTGTATGTAAATGTCTCCCCAATCACCTCTCGACTCGATCTACCCTTAACGCCAATTCCAAGTCACTCAATGAAAGAGTCTTTGATTGCACCCACGTTGCTCATCTGTGGATCTGTTTAACTCACTCGGCAAAATCTATATATATACACACACACACACACACACATCACACTTGGCCTATACTTTCTGATTTATTTATACGACCGAAGCTGGTTTGATTCAGTTGACATCGCCTCCGCTCACCTCATATGACGGGGCTTTAGTAACGGTGACTACTGAAGGGGAAGGAACTATCAGTGACAACTGAGCTACCTGGTTTAACTCTTTATTGCCCCAGTTAACTACTGGCGAATGGGTGGGTTGGGAATGTGAAGAGACAGTAGATATGAAAGATGGTAAATGCGAGAGAGAGAGTGGGAAGGAATTAATATAAAAAAATATTATTTTAAACCTCAATTCGAAGGCTCTGTACTAACGCTTGGAGTCGCTCAAGCATAGATACGAGGCCACCCACACACACACACACACACACACACACACACACACACACACACACACACACACACACACACACAATCTGATCCCCCCTCTACATGGCCGGAGTTGGCATTGGTTACTGGGAAGGGCTTCCTTTCCGGCCAGCTTAGGGCTTCAAGCTTCAAGCTCGACTAATCGAAGCACTTTCACAGTTGTCAAGGGGGGGGAAGAAGGGGTAGGGGTAAGTCGACGCAGTTTGCTTTAAGTCAATACACGTTCGCACGCACGCACATATAGACACGCACACACACATATACACATACAAAAAAAACACACACACACATTGTACCGAATTGTGGAGTGGTTTCAATCAACACAAACACAACACAACCAAACACAACACCAATCAACACAAACTTGTGTTGACTGCATCTTCCCCGATTACCAGAACACCTTACCAGCTTTTCCACACAGCTTGATTGCTCCAGCTTGATAAACAAGCTGAAGCAACAGTTATCATCCTGAGCTCGAGGAGAAAATATCTATCTAACGGAAAGTAAACAAAGAGTAAGACTGACATTAGAGAATTCAGAATGGAGGAGCAAACGCGAGTGGCGATCAAAAAGAATAAGCACTAGGACTGATGCGGTGTCTGAGGTTATTTCAAGACCACAACTAACGAGGTAAGATCCTTCATGAGTCAATCTCAGCCCATGGATGAAACTAATCTGAACAGAAGATGATCGATAAATTGATGAGCTGAAATATGGTTGCTCGACTTAAATCCAAGCAAATGCAACGTGACGAGATGTGTAACGGAGACCAGAGGGCCACAAGCAAAGTATACAGTTATGGGAAGGTAATATACTCGAGTTACAAAAAGGAAAAACGTATACGGGAGTCGATATAACCCCCCAGTATATCATCAGCATCGTATGCTAAATAGACTATAACATATATATGTGTATCCTACAGCCACAAGGACAAGGAATCCGTCATAATAGAGCCCTCCGCCTGTGACAGCCCCGTACTGTAGCTTATAGCCCAAAAGTGTATAATCCTGTCTTGAAAAAAAACACATTAACAAAATTAGAAAAAGTTGAGATATTTGCTTCAGGACTGATCTTAGAGGCATGAACTACGTCGAAAGGGTACAAGAGGGGAACGTTTTTACGTCGATAAGGAGAAAAAAAAAGAAGAGACATGATAACATTTAATTAGACATTTAATTTTATTATTATTATTTTTTTTTTTAGAATGATTAGGGCCAACACGAACGAGCATAACTGGAATGCAGAACCTTATTACTCCCCAGAGTTAGTAATAAAGCAGTACTTCAGTACAGGAGTAGTAAAGCAAGTGGAATGAGCTGGTCAGATGCGGAAGTCAGACGAACTCTATCCATAATTCCAAAGGGGTGAGTTGGGAGCCGGAATAGTTGGGCTCGACTAAGAATAGACAACCCCCTTGACTGAAAAGCCGGTTCCCAAGAGCTGAAGCTCGTGTTCCGGCCCTCTCCCTCTTCCACCTTTCCCCTACACACACACATGGGTTAGCACACGATGGTGCAACACTGATGACAACATGACAACATATGTAGCGATGGTACCAAAGGGGAGAGTGGTTGTGGGGGGGGACGAGTGGTTGTGGGTGGGGGAGAGTGGTTGTGGGTGGGAGGGGAAGACATCTGTCATAAAGGGAAGGTAGGGGGTGGAGATTTCTAATGGTGTTTCAGGGAGAAAGGGGGGTAGAAAGGGGGTTACTCATTAACCCTGCCTCGTTACTTCCATGGTAGTCTTGAACCGATATGCTATTGAACGATAACGCATCTGGAATCTGGGAGGAAATGGATAGCATGTCACGGGTGGGGGAGAGAGGGAAGGGGGCGACGCCCCGTCGAGCTGGACAGGATCCGTGCTCCTATTGGGTCAATTGGTGACCTGTCTGTGGTCTGGACTAAATGGCGCCGCAGTCAACACTAATGGCGCCAATAACTGAAATAGGAATGTTTAGTATGCCGGCACTGGACTCTGGAATTCAATATGTTTGGTATTGAATAGCCAGTGTGATGAACAGGACTGTCTAACATAGCTAGTGAGAGACGTCCGGTGGGATAGCCAAGCCTGCCTGATATAACCAGGCACCCGGAGTGATAGCTAGATCTGCCTAATATAACCAGAGACCCGGTGTGATATCTAGATCTGCGTGATATAACCAGTCACCCGGTCCGAGGGCAGATCTACCAAAATACACAATCCCTTTCCCTACAAACCACAAACTCTTTTGACTGACAAGGAAAACTAGTCCTTGTCTCCAGAGATATTACCAGGAAAGTTGATAAAACTTAGGACACAAACAAAAACAATCCGTACGTCTTAAACAAGCAAATTTTAATTCCGACAACTTTGTAGTCTAAGTTTTAATCCGATTGGTCTTAAATGCCATGTAGATAGCTCAGAGATTTGAGCTTAAATCCATGCACGATGATAGCCAAAGTTTAGTTTTTTTGGATGTAGATGGATTAAATAATTAGGTTTAAGGGATTATAAGACACGGGGATGTTTTATCGTTGAGTTGATATACGCCACATACAGCTATATATATATATATATATATATATATATATATATATATATATATATATATATATATATATATATATATATATATATGTGTGTGTGTGTGTGTGTGTGTGTGTGTGTGTGTGTGTGTGTGTGTGTGTGTGTGTGTGTGTGTACTCACCTATTTGTACTCACCTATTTGTGCTTGCGGGGGTTGAGCTTTGGCTCTTTGGTCCCGCCTCTCAACTGTCAATCAACTGGTGTACAGATTCCTGAGCCTACTGGGCTCTATCATATCTACATTTAAAACTGTGTATGGAGTCAGCCTCCACCACATCACTGCCTAATGCATTCCATCCGTTAACTACTCTGACACTAAAAAAGTTCCTTCTAACGTCTCTGTGGCTCATGTGAGTACTCAGTTTCCACCTGTGTCCCCTTGTTCGCGTCCCACCAGTGTTGAATAGTTTATCTTTGTTTACCCGGTCGATTCCTCTGAGGATTTTGTAGGTTGTGATCATGTCTCCCCTTACTCTTCTGTCTTCCAGTGTCGTAAGGTGCATTTCCCGCAGCCTTTCCTCGTAACTCATGCCTCTTAGTTCTGGGACTAGTCTAGTGGCATACCTTTGGACTTTTTCCAGCTTCGTCTTGTGCTTGACAAGGTACGGGCTCCATGCTGGGGCCGCATACTCCAGGATTGGTCTTACATATGTGGTGTACAAGATTCTGAATGATTCCTTACACAGGTTCCTGAACGCTGTTCTGATGTTAGCCAGCCTCGCATATGCCGCAGACGTTATTCTTTTTATGTGGGCTTCAGGAGACAGGTTTGGTGTGATATCAACTCCTAGATCTTTCTCTCTGTTCGTTTCATTAAGTACTTCATCTCCTATTCTGTATCCTGTGTTTGGCCTCCTATTTCCACCACCTAGTTTCATTACTTTGCATTTACTCGGGTTGAACTTCAACAGCCATTTGTTGGACCATTCACTCAGTCTGTCTAGGTCATCTTGTAGCCTCCTACTATCGTCCTCAGTTTCAATCCTCCTCATAATTTTTGCATCATCGGCAAACATTGAGAGAAACGATTCTATACCCTCTGGAAGATCATTTACATATATCAGAAACAGTATAGGTCCAAGGACTGACCCCTGCGGTACTCCACTCGTAACGTCTCGCCAATCTGAGACCTCACCCCTCACACTGACTCGTTGTCTCCTGTTACTTAGGTACTCCTGTATCCAACGGAGTACCTTCCCTTTCACTCCAGCCTGCATCTCCAGTTTTTTCACTAACCTCTTGTGTGGCACTGTGTCAAAGGCTTTCTGACAATCCAAAAATATGCAGTCTGCCCACCCTTCTCTTTCTTGCCTTATTTTTGTTGCCTGGTCATAGAATTCAAGTAACCCTGTGAGGCAGGACCTGCCATCCCTGAATCCATGTTGATGCTGTGTTACAAAGTTCTTTCGCTCCAGATGTTCCACTAGCTTTCTTCGCACAATCTTCTCCATCAACTTGCATGGTATGCAGGTTAGGGACACTGGTCTGTAATTCAGTGCCTCCTGTCTATCCCCTTTCTTGTATATCGGGACTACGTTAGCTGCTTTCCAAATTTCTGGCAGTTCCCCTGTTGCCAGTGATTTGTTATACACCATGGAGAGCGGGAGGCACAGTTCTTCTGCTCCTTCCTTTAGTATCCAAGGGGAGATTCCATCTGGACCTATAGCCTTTGTCACATCCAATTCTAGTAAACACTTCCTTACTTCCCCGCTGGTAATCTCAAACTCTTCCAGTGGTTCCTGGTTAGCTATTCCCTCTCTTATCTCTGGGATTTCTCCTTGCTCCAAGGTGAAGACCTCCTGGAATTTCTTATTCAGTTCCTCACACACTTCCTTGTCGTTTGTAGTGAATCCTTCTGCCCCTAACCTTAATTTCATAACCTGTGTGTGTGTGTGTCATTACAAGACAGGTCGTGAAGGTGAACACTTCAATTATGATGCTTCGTGAGTTTGGAATCTTGTTTTTAATGTGTGTGTGTGTTTGGTGTTTGCTTAAGTGTTTGGGTTTGGTTGGCTCGTGTGTGTGTGTGTCGTGTTTGCTGAAGTGGTGTGTGTGTGTGTGTGTGTGTGTGTGTGTGTGTGTGTGTAATTGGAAAAATTGTGCCTAAATTGAAATATCCGTGAGAGTAATAGTTCCAGCAAACACCAAACACTTTAGAAAACACCACTTAAACAAACACACACACACACACACACACACACCACTTCAGCAAACACGACACACACACACACGAGCCAACCAAACCCAAACACTTAAGCAAACACCAAACACACACACACATTAAAAACAAGATTCCAAACTCACGAAGCATCATAATTGAAGTGTTCACCTTCACGACCTGTCTTGACTTAATTGCACTTGAAATTCATCCTTTCATTTCGAATATGGAACAAGTACTTGAGGGCTTATCTACCAGTACTTGCACGCACGTGTGTGTGTGTGTGTGTGTGTGTGTGTGTGTGTGTGTGTGTGTGTGTGTGTGTGTGTGTGTGTGTGTGTGTGTGCACGCATCAACATCCCTCAACAAAAATTATTACGCCCCTTTATTTATAAATGCATTAACATTTGCAATTTTATCATGCAGTGAGAGTTAATTGATTGAACCTGCAACTTGCAGGCTCGTTATGCATGATTATTCACAGTTAACTGTGAGTTCATTCACCTTGAGCATGATTGTGGTGGGGGGGGGAGGAGGAGGAAGAGGGGGGTGATGATAAACGAGTGGAGGAGAGAGAGGGAGGTGAGAGTAGGGGAAGAAGAAAGGAAGGTAAAAGTAAGGGAAGGAGTGGGAGACGAGAGGTAAATGTGGGAAAGGGCAGTTAAAGGAAAGGGGGAAAAGGAAGAGTCATGGAGAGATGGTTGATTGGGGGGGAAAGGAAAGATGGCTAGTAGAGAAGATAATGAGAAGGAAAGGGAGGCAAGAGAGAAAGGAATGAAAGGGGGATGGGAGAGAGAGTGAGAATGCGTCACATACTCAATAATAACATATAATTATACAATAACAACTACAGCCCTCGTAGCACACAATCAACACACACACACACACCATTGATTGCAAATTACACCATTCAGAGTATAGTGACTGGTAAACACCGGCTCATTTGCATCCGTTGTAACCAAAGGCTCGGGTTCATGTCTCAGTCTTCACGTTGAATCTATGGATTTTTGCAACGTAATTTTCAGCTGAGTAATATAATATACTTAACTAGTAAAGCAAAATATGTCACGTTTTATATCTATTGCAAGCCTTACACACCTTTATTTCAGTGTTGAGGCTGAATTACCAGTTTGGTCATTACCTGTTTGGGTGTGACATTGGGAGAGAGAGAGAGAGAGAGAGAGAGAGAGAGAGAGAGAGAGAGAGAGAGAGAGAGAGAGAGAGAGAGAGAGAGAGAGAGAGAGAGAGAGAGAGAGAGGGAGAGAGAGAGAGCATGTAATCACAGTACAATAAAAGAGAAAGACTGAGGTATAGAAAGCAAAAGACAAAAAGAAAGTTAAGAACTTCAATAATAATCATATTAATCAATGAATATATATATATATATATATATATATATATATATATATATATATATATATATATATATATATATATATATATATATATATATATATATATATATATGCAGAATAACCACATATGAAAAATAGAAAATGCTTAACGCGTTTTCGGCTAATTCGCCTTCATCAGAGCAAAGTAGAATGCTCATTCTACTTTGCTCTGATGAAGGCGAATTAGCCGAAAACGCGTTAAGCATTTTCTATTTTTCATATGTGGTTATTCTGCATACTTGGATCAGTGTTTTTGTGATCATTGTTGCATATATATATATATATGTATATATATATATATATATATATATATATATATATATATATATATATATATATATATATATATATATATATATATATATATATATATTGACTCTTAAATAAGGCTGAGTATTGCCATGAGGGAATGTGGTATTCTAACAGCATATTCATACATAGAAACATAAATTCATTATGATTTCTCTGTACAATAGCACTGAACAAATAGGTTGAGAACATACTAAGAAACTGTTGCAGTGGTTTCGATCTGAAGAAGAAAGAGAGAGAGAGAGAGAGAGAGAGAGAGAGAGAAAGAGAGAGAGAGAGAGAGAGAGAGAGAGAGAGAGAGAGAGAGAGAGAGAGAGAGAGAGAGAGAGAGAGAAGCTATAGTATGAAGATTCGTAAGTGAAAGAATGTTTGAGTAAGGAAGGCAAGACCTGGTTATTGAGCTGTTCTCCAGGCCATGCTGCATCTGAAATAGCTCATTTGCATACGACAAATATTGAAGCTAGTCCCATTATGAGCTGCGACACAATTAGAGTAGTCTTTGATTACCCCTCCCCCCCCCCCACACACACCTCCCCACCCCCCTCCAATGTTGTGTAAATCCCCCCCCCCCCATCTCATCTCCCACCTCCCATGGCTATACCCCCATGATTGATCCTTTCCCCCTATTCCACTCAGACCCATTTCGCTTTCAACCCCAACCTCCTTCCCCATCCTCTCCACCTCCCTCACTTTCCTTCAAACCATCTCCTCTTCCAGCACTTATTATATCATAGTTCACTCAAATGTCATTGCAACTTGCAAGATACATACCCCCATTGGCAATTACTGTTCATAAACCCTTTCCTGCTCCACAAGTGGGTGATGAGGCCCCACGAAGCAGCGAGCAGTTTCCCCCTCTTGATGGCGACACTGAGGCGCTGGAACATGAAACTGGCTGTTCTTGGGTCTATCGTTCACTCAGTTCCACTCTAGGATATACCGCACTGTCGATTGGTATGAGTAAATGAAGATGCACATGAGTAGGCAAAGTCAACTTGTTCACCTTCCCTTCGAAGGTTATAGGGTGATCCCTCCATATGCAGAGAGAGAGAGAGAGAGAGAGAGAGAGAGAGAGAGAGAGAGAGAGAGAGAGAGAGAGAGAGAGAGAGAGAGAGAGAGAGAGAGAGAGAGAGAGAGAGAGAGAGAGAGAGAGAGAGAGAGAGAGAGAGAGAGAGAGAGAGAGAGAGAGAGAGAACACTCCCAGCAGCTCACAGGTCACTAGAGGAGGGAAGACTTAACAGAGAGCTGATACGTCAACATACGCAGACACAGACCGTCTTGGGGGTAACTCCTCTCTCTCTCTCTCCCTTCCCTTTTCCTTCCTCTTCCATATCATTTCTCTCCCTCCATCTACCCTTCTTCTCCCTTCCTTCTAAAATCCCCCTCCCCTTCCTCTTCCTCCTCATCTGACCATAGCAGGTAACGTTCCCTTTAACTATCTCCTGAATAATTCAGCTTCCCAAAATAACTACGGCGTCGCCTTGTCTCTACTAAGCCTTGCTCAATTAACTACTAACACTCTTCCACAATTTGTCCAGCTACGCTTAATCCGCTCTTGCCTCTCCAGGACACGAGTCCGCTTGAAGCGCTCAATACCAACGCTTAAATCCATTCAAGCAGTCTTACTCGCAGTCTTAAGAAGCTTATAAGGAAAAAGCATTAATCCAGCATGATTGCATAGTAGGAGCAGTCACACTTTATGAAGTTCTCAGTCAAATGGTGTAAATATAAATTTGCTATTTTCAAAAGGTTGTGTGGTTTTTTGTTATGAAAAAATAGATGTGTATATGTCTCGGAGCATAATTTCGATATTAATATTTCCTTCGATGAAATGTTAACTGTGTAAGGCTGTTTTGTGCATACGTTTCAGTGTTGTTGACCAGACCACACACTAGAAAGTGAAGGGACGACGACGACGTTTCGGTCCGTCCTGGACCATTCTCAAGTCGATTGTCACACTTGACTTGAGAATGGTCCAGGACGGATCGAAACGTCGTCGTCCCTTCACTTTCTAGTGTGTGGTGTCACACTGGACTTGAGAATGGGCCCGGTATATGGCCTCCAGCCTGAACCAAACTTGTAATGAAGCAAAGATTGAAAGTTGTTGTTGTTGTTGTTTAAGATTCGCTACTTGGAACAAAAAGTTCCAAGTAGCACGGGCTATGGTGAGCCCGTAGTGGACTTACCTGGCACAGGAGCGGGACAAGTAGCACGGGCTATGGTGAGCCCGTCTTCCTTACACTCTCAGAGTAGGTGTAAACAGGGTGACTGTATTCGGATGAGTCAGTCCACAAGTGGTTAGGCACCATTCCCTTTCCCATCCGTCCCATCCCAAATCTTTATCCTGACCCCTTCCCAGTGCTATATAGTCGTAATGGCTTGGCGCTTTCCCCTGATAGTTCCCTTCCTGGTGAGGTAGGGGGAGGAGTTGATTCAGGGAATTATCAGTGAGGGAAAGCGCCAAGCCATTACGACTATATAGCACTGGGAACGGGTCAGGATAACGATTTGGGATGGGACGGCGGGAAAGGAATCGTGCCCTAACCACTTGGACGGTCGGGAGGATTGAACGCCGACCTGCATGAAGCGAGACCGTCGCTCTACCGTCTAGTGGTTGGAGCTTCTCAATGGTTAGTTATGGTACCTAATTATCCCTTGAAGAACTTCTCTACCTCGAACGCGTATGTTCCGTTGATGGGGGGGGGGGGAAGGGTAACATCATCTGGCCTGATGTGTATCTCAAGAAGGTTAATTTTGGCCTGATGTTCGGTTACGGTAGCTCGACGAGATCGTCCGTACGATAGATGGTAACGATAGCGAAGACCTTTCCCACAGTCGTGTACTTGACTCTGGGCAATTTCCAGGTTCCTGGGAAGGGGAACTCGGCAGACGTCGATTGGTTTTCTCGTAGGAGTTCCTGAATAGCCTTGTTGCGTAGACACGCACACACACACACACACACACACACACACACACACACACACACACACACACACACACACACACACACACACACACACACACACACACACACACATACACACATACACAACTAGGTATGATAGGGACATGGAACAGGAGTCATTGCTGTAAATAACCGATGGCTAGAAAGGCGGGATCCAAGAGTCAATGCTCGATCCTGCAAGCACAAACAGGTGAGTACACACACATACACACACACACACACACACACACACACACACACACACACACACACACACACACACACACACACACACACACACACACACACACACACACATACACACACACACAACGATCAGGTGACACAACGATCAGGTGACACAGATTAAGCAAGAAAGAGAGGGCTGGGCGGACTGCATTTTCTTGGATTGTCGGAAAGCCTTTGACACAGTACCGCATAAGAGGCTGGTACATAAGCTGGAGAGACAGGCAGGTGTAGCTGGTAAGGTGCTCCAGTGGATAAGGGAGTATCTAAGCAATAGGAAGCAGAGAGTTACGGTGAGGGGTGAGACCTCCGATTGGCGTGAAGTCACTAGTGGAGTCCCACAGGGCTCTGTACTCGGTCCTATCTTGTTTCTGATATATGTAAATGATCTCCCGGAGGGTATCGATTCATTTCTCTCAATGTTTGCGGACGATGCTAAAATTATGAGAAGGATTAAAACAGACGAGGACTGTTTGAGGCTTCAAGAAGACCTAGACAAACTGAAGGAATGGTCGAGCAAATGGTTGTTAGAGTTTAACCCAACCAAATGTAATGTAATGAAGATAGGTGTAGGGAGCAGGAGGCCAGATACAAGGTATCATCTGGGAGAGGAAATTCTTCAGGAGTCAGAGAAGGAAAAAGACTTGGGGGTTGATATCACGCCAGACCTGTCTCCTGCAGCACATATCAAGCGGATAACATCAGCGGCATATGCCAGGCTGGCCAACATACGAACGGCATTCAGAAACTTGTGTAAAGAATCATTCAGAACTTTGTATACCACATATGTCAGGCCAATCCTGGAGTATGCAGCCCCAGCATGGAGTCCATATCTAGTCAAGGATAAGACTAAACTGGAAAAGGTTCAAAGGTTTGCCACCAGACTAGTACCCGAGCTGAGAGGTATGAGCTACGAGGAGAGACTACGGGAATTAAACCTCACTTCGCTGGAAGACAGAAGAGTTAGGGGGGACATGATCACCACATTCAAGATTCTGAAGGGGATTGATAGGGTAGATAAAGACAGTCTATTTAACACAAGGGGAACACGCACAAGGGGACACAGGTGGAAACTGAGTGCCCAAATGAGCCACAGAGATATTAGAAAGAACTTTTTTAGTGTCAGAGTGGTTGACAAATGGAATGCATTAGGAAGTGATGTGGTGGAGGCTGACTCCATACACAGTTTCAAGTGTAGATATGACAGAGCCCGATAGGCTCATGAATCTGTACACCTGTTGATTGACGGTTGAGAGGCGGGACCAAAGAGCCAGAGCTCAACCCCCGCAAACACAACTAGGTGAGTACAACTAGGTATGATAGGGACATGGGACAGGAGTCATTGCTGTAAATAACCGATGGCTAGAAAGGCGGGATCCAAGAGTCAATGCTCGATCCTGCAAGCACAAACAGGTGAGTACACACACATACACACACACACACACACACACACACACACACACACACACACACACACACACACACACACACACACACACACACACACACACAACTAGGTAAGATAGGGACATGGGACAGGAGTCATTGCTGTAAATAACCGATGGCTAGAAAGGCGGGATCCAAGAGTCAATGCTCGATCCTGCAAGCACAAACAGGTGAGTACACACACATACACACACACACACACATACACACACACACACACACACACACACACACACACACACACACACACACTCATCAGGCCGGAGGGGTGTAAAACCATCCCATTCCGTTCACCTGGGATGAATTTGTATGAGAAAACATGCATCTACTATATATCAGGCATCAGGA
The DNA here is from genome assembly GCF_040958095.1 of Procambarus clarkii. NCBI lineage: Eukaryota > Metazoa > Arthropoda > Malacostraca > Decapoda > Cambaridae > Procambarus > Procambarus clarkii. The sequence goes on along the minus strand of NC_091188.1, from coordinate 4,769,442 downwards.
GTGTTACACAACCGTCAAGGAATGTTGGTTTTTTACAAGCAAAAAAAAAATGTTGCTATGCAATCAACAAGTCATTTCCTTGTACAAGAAAGTACTGTCGTTGTACAAGTAGCGGTTGTTGCTGTATATGCTGCCGGTGTTGATGTTCTACAAGCAAGTACACATGTTCTACAAGCAAGTACACATGTTCTACAAGCAAGTACACATGTTCTACAAGCAAGTACACATGTTCTACAAGCAAGTACACATGTTCTACAAGCAAGTACACATGTTCTACAAGCAAGTACACATGTTCTACAAGCAAGTACACATGTTCTACAAGCAAGTACACATGTTCTACAAGCACGTGCACATGTTCTACAAGCAAGTACACATGTTCTACAAGCAAGTACACATGTTCTACAAGCACGTGCACATGTTCTACAAGCAAGTACACATGTTCTACAAGCAAGTACACATGTTCTACAAGCACGTGCACATGTTCTACAAGCAAGTACACATGTTCTACAAGCAAGTACATATATTCTTCAGTCCAGTTCATCTCTCCCTCCCCACCCCCCAAAAAATCATTAAAAATCATTTAATCATTATTAAAACAAATTTCATTTCAACATCGATGGAAAGCATGAAGATCGTGAGTATCGCTGCGTTGCTGTTGTTTATCCTGTTGCAGGCCGGGTGCTGCTACCTACGGTTGGAGGTCGACTTGCTGCAGCAGACGTGGACTGGCGCCTTCAAGGCCCTGCTGCTGGGAGGGTCACCCTCCAACTGGAGTGGGTGGAAGCGTCTGTGGTACAGTCTGCCGCTGGTGGGTACTGTACCGCAGGTCTGGGAGTTGTATTACAGGCGACGGCTGCTGCAGGACAACACGATTTTCTGCGCCGGGTTGATCTATGGTCACTACCGTGTTACGGTGCCCGTGGTCTTGGCCATCCTCGTGGGCGTCCTGACGGGGGTCTTCGTCTTGTACAGGACGCTGCTCTCAGCGCTCCGCCCCTCGAAGCCGCTTTCCCGCAGTCTCGCGAACTCGGACGACCCGTCCGGCAGCCTGCGGATCGTGAAGGACCTGTCCCGCAGCCTGCGGATCGTGAAGGACCTCTCCCACAGCCTGTGGATCGTGGCGGATCCATCCCACAGCCTGCAGATCGTGAAGGATCTCTCCCGCAGCCTGTGGATCGTGGCAGACCCATCCCACAGCCTACAGATCGTGGAGGACCCATCCCACAGCCTACAGATCGCGGAGGACCCATCCCACAGCCTACAGATCGCGGAGTCCCCATCCCACAGCCTACAGATCGCGAAAGACCCCTCCCAGAGCCCGCGGATCGGCCCTTCCCACAGGTCGGCAGTGACCTTCATGGTGCTCCTGGCGGTGTGGTGCGGCTACTGGCTGCTGCGGGCCCTGAACTCGTGCCGCAGGTGGGGCTGCGGCCTGGTGGACGCCCTCAGGACCCTCTGCCTGCCGCAGGGCTCGCTCCTCGATCTCAAGACAGCCCTCCAGCACCACTGGATGGGTGGTCCTCTACCCTCGCCTGACCCATCTAAGAGCTACCGGCCCGTCTACATGGTTGGTTATTTTGTGAAGTCGTATAGGGAAACGGGAGACACGGAGGAGGAGAAGGATAAGAAGAAAGAAGCGAAGCAGAAGGAGAAAGAAGCGAAGCAGAAGGAGAAAGAAGCGAAGCAGAAGGAGAAAGAAGCGAAGCAGAAGGAGAAAGAAGCGAAGAAGAAGGAGAAAGAAGCGAAGAAGAAGGAGAAAGAAGCGAAGAAGAAGGAGAAAGAAGTGAAGAAGAAGGAGAAAGAAGCGAAGGAGGAGGAGAAAGAAGCGAAGGAGGAGGAGGAAGAAGCAAAGGAGGAGGAGAAAGAAGCCAAGAAGGAGGAGAAAGAAGCCAAGAAGGAGGAGAAAGAAGCCAAGAAGGAGGAGAAGGAAGCCAAGAAGGAGGAGAAAGAAGCCAAGAAGGAGGAGAAAGAAGCCAAGAAGGAGGAGAAGGAAGCCAAGAAGGAGGAGAAGGAAGCCAAGAAGGAGGAGAAAGAAGCAAAGGAGGAGGAGAAAGAAGCCAAGAAGGAGGAAAAGAAAGTAGCCGAAGGGCAAGAGAGAACATTAGAGGAAAGAAAAGGACGGCTACAAAGGGTTCTGCGGGGAGTAGCGAGGTTCCTGGGCAAGGTACTGCTGCACTTGCTGATCATAGTATTGGCGACTGCAAGTCTGGCCTGCTTAGTGGTCACAACAGCGCTCGCTGCACCATTCTTCTTCGTGGGCTATCTCATTCACCCTCTCACACGGTTCCTCACTGAAGTGACACTCATTCTCTTCTGCCTCATCCTGGCTGCCTGCTTCGTCCTGCTCTTCCCGCTCACTGCTGTAGTCTGCATGCTGTATCGCACGCTCTACCCGGAGCAGTACGTGGCGTGTTTGGCGGAGTTCGATAAGCTTCTACTGCTCGCAGATCAACACGGCTGGGAAGAAGGACTGAAACTCTACTTAGAGGAATCAAGGCAGGACCGTTCCTGAGTGCACACGCACTTGAAACTCTGGGGACGAGGCTCCTGTGATGCAAGATGCTCATCCCGGTGCTTGCGTCACAGCGAGAGCGACGGTTTGCGGGTCTTTCGCTCGCGTGGTGTTTGCGGGTCTTTCGCCCGCGTGGTGTTTGCGGGCCTTTCGCTCGCGTGGTGTTTGCGGGTCTTTCGCTTGCGTGGTGTTTGCGGGTCTTTCGCTCGCGTGGTGTTTGCGGGTCTTTCGCTCGCGTGGTGTTTGCGGGTCGTTCGCTCGCGTGGTGTTTGCGGGCCTTTCGCTCGCGTGGTGTTTGCGGGCCTTTCGCTCGCGTGGTGTTTGCGGGTCTTTCGCTCGCGTGGTGTTTGCGGGTCTTTCGCTCGCGTGGTGTTTGCGGGCCTTTCGCTCGCGTGGTGTTTGCGGGCCTTTCGCTCGCGTGGTGTTTGCGGGTCTTTCGCTCGCGTGGTGTTTGCGGGTCTTTCGCTCGCGTGGTGTTTGCGGGTCTTTCGCTCGCATGGTGTTTGCGGGTCTTTCGCTCGCGTGGTGTTTGCGGGTCTTTCGCTCGCGTGGTGTTTGCGGGTCTTTCGGTCGCGTGGTGATGGCGGGCTTTTCGCTCGCGAGGTGATGGCGGGCCTTTCGCTCGCGTGGTGATGGCGGGCCTTTCGCTCGCGTGGTGATGGCGGGCCTTTCGCTCGCGTGGTGTTTGCGGGTCTTTCGCTCGCGTGGTGATGGCGGGCCTTTCGCTCGCGTGGTGATGGCGGGCGAGATGAGAACCTGGCTATAGGTGACGATCATATACTTTATAATTCATTTACTCCCCCCCCCCCCCCCACCCCACTCCTTTCCAATCCGTCCCCCCCCCCCCCCAACCAATCCCATACCAGACGCCAACTCGTCTCATCACCAGTGTGTCTCAAACAACTCTACAGAGCAGAGATGGAATCTCCAAACTTTCCACACACACGTGGCTCCAACACCCTCATTCGCACCTACAGAATTTTGTTCTCGGTAAACGTTTTTTTTTTTTTTTTTATTCAACACGTTTTCGTTGCCGTATTTCAGGAAATAATTTTTCCTTTCTTTTCCAACTAAATCGTCAGCTTCATCAGGTTAGGTGATTGGTCAGTCTCGGTGTGATTGGCTAGTCCGAGTGAGCATTTTGGACTTCTTTTTTTATACTGTAGAGTCATTGTGTAAATTGAAAATATATTTTCCATAATTATAGATATGTAAGTTTCATTTGGAATTATTAAGCAGAAGGAGATGTGTGTAATTGAACTGAACGTTGTTATGCGCTCTTATATATGTGTTTACGTTCAATGTGTTTGTTGTTGCTGGGGGGGGGGGTGGGGATGGGGGTGTTTATGTGTATTGCGGTGGGGTGTGATTTGCATGATTGGGGGTGTTTGTAGGGGGAGTGGGGGGGGGGGAATTTTGTGTGTGGGGAAGAATGTGAGGAGCGGTGTTTGGGGGGAGGGAGTGACGGTGTGAATATTGAGGTGTTGTGTGGCTGTGTTGAGGGAGTGTTCTTGGGAAGGTGTGGCTGTGTTGGAGGAGTGACAATTTGGCCAAGTCCTATCCCCGTCCTGGACCTGCTTGACAGTTATTCCTGTCAACCTTTACATGTTGCAAAAATTCCTTCGCATCTTCAGACTGCGCCGTTTTCCTGCCATGGTCCGCCATCATTCTTTCTTCGATTTGGAATGGACGTAGAAACCCGCGCCAGATGCTGCATCTCACGTCTGACCCCGTCATGACCTGACGTGTCAGTGTGTAGTAGCTATCAACACTTGTAAGCCTTACTCTCACGTACAAGACTAATATTCCGATGATTCCTCACCTGTCCAATGGTCTTAGACAGTCAAACATCAGCAGTACAATGCAAGACGGTCTGTTAGCGCCATTATCGAGGAAGAGAGGAAGTTGCTACATCGGAGAGAGAGAGAGAGAGAGAGAGAGAGAGAGAGAGAGAGAGAGAGAGAGAGAGAGAGAGAGATAAGAGGAATATGGGCCCCAGAATGGGAATAGGTGAGGTACGAGGAAGACCCCCAGAGTTACGTAGGCATGATTGTAGCCCCCTGGGAACAATGGAAATAGGTGAGTGCCTGGGAGAGAGAGAGAGAGAGAGGGAGAGACCTTCCAGTCCTCCTCCTTCCAGAGGACTGGAAGGCCGGAGGAGAAGGTGGTGTTAGAGGAGAGGGTACGGAGGAGAAAGATATAGGAACAAGAGGAGGAAGACTAACACTATCAGCCTCCGCTCCATACAGTAACACTCTATTATTATCCAGTTGAGGGAAGCGTGTTTGGAGTACCTCTGGGGGCGCCGACACTTGACCTCACCTGCCCTGGCATCATTTCCAAGGTTAATTGGTTGCAAGCCCACGTGTGACCACCGTTGAGGCTGAGTAAGCTCGTCATTCTCTTGTAAAACTTAATAAGTTTTACAAGATTCATTAAACCCTGCTAAAGCAAACACGTGAACGCAAGATTTTGTTCTGCGTTTCATTCAGCTTTCGTCACAAGATATATTTAATTGATAGAAAACGACCATGAAGGAGAGACACAAATAAATGGAATTCAGATATTACTGGTAACCGATTCATTTATATATAAATCTGGAAAAAGCTGTAAACTTTTGTCCCAAGACTGAAATAAAGGTCACAGATCTTGTTGGAATATGAGACCCACTGAAGAGGTTCTAAGAACAAGGAACATTGAATTAATGAAATAAAGAACTGGCATTGACCATCAAGCGAGGACAATTCTTCAGTATGAAGGAATATTCACATACAAATCATCGTGTTCACACACACACACACACACACACACACACACACACACACACACACACACACACACACACACACACACACACACACACACACACACAGAGGTAAGTGAGGGAATAGCTAACCAGGAACCACTGGAAGAGTTTGAGATTACCAGTGGGGAAGTAAGGAAGTGTTTAGTGGTGGGACGCGAACAAGGGGACACAGGTGGAAGCTGAGTACCCAAATGAGCCACAGAGACGTTAGAAAGAACTTTTTCAGTGTCAGAGTAGTTAGCAAATGGAATGCATTAGGAAGTGATGTGGTGGAGGCTGACTCCATACACAGTTTCAAATGTAGATATGATAGAGCCCAATAGGCTCAGGAATCTGTACACCAGTTGATTGACGGTTGAGAGGCGGGACCAAAGAGCCAGAGCTCAACCCCCGCAAGCACAATTAGGTGAGTACAATTAGGTGAGTACACACACACACACACACACACACAGGGCTGTACATACACTAAAAGGTGAATACACATTTATTGATTTATATATCCACCTGAGAGTTAAGTCCTGGCCAGTATTCCGGACTAATTGTATTTGCTGGTTGGTCAGTAAGTTGCTGTGATGACCTTAATAATAACCCTGCATAGGGTGACAGACCTTAAGCCAAACACTAAAGTCATCTCCAGACAACTCCAAAATTCATTTTAAAATAATATCAAACTAGTTTCTAAAGACATTTCCGCACCTCAAACGACTAATTACAGATCAATTTCTCTGATCGAGACACGGTATCCGAAAATCAATAAACGACTAGTAAAATACATGGAAGAGGAGCTAAAATATAACATCAAAAAAAAAATAAAAAAAAAAAACACATACACCAAATCATAAGAGCTCCTCACACACAGAAAGCACAATTACGTGATGCATCAAATGAACAAATCCACAAGGGCCGTGACGAGGATTCGAACCTATGTCCGAGAGCATCCCAGACGCTGCCTTAATCAACTTTTGGTTATTTGATGCATCACGCTATTGTGATTTCTGTGTGTAATGAAATTAGGTAGTAATAACATTTATAAACAACTTTAAATATTAATGAAACATAAGCAGCAACTAACAAAGGATCCAAATGATACAATAGTGATAAAATAAATCTAGAGCCTATAATCCTTGACAACCAAGACTGGACTGCATGCAGAATACTGACAGTCAAGATTATCAAGACAGAAATCAAAACTAATAACGTCAATTACAGATTAAAATAAGCACACTCAAGCGTAGAAATATGAAGAGGCTTTACATAAACTGTACATAAAGACACCACACTTATACGAGACTGTAACCCGTCCATATCTTGAATACCCTCCAGTACCACAATATACCTTAAAGAAAACGAATCTGCAAAGACTATATAGTGTACAACATGGCACTAAGAGGCCATAGCTCAGAAAAACCGCGTCCACCATACGACTATAGACAATCCAGGCATTCCATGAATCACTGAACATGAAACTACAACACCAACCCACCAGGGTATGGAATGCTATCCAATTATTGGCACAATCATCAATGTTGGGATGATTTCACCAACAGGAGATTCCCCCAGTCCCACACTGCTAGTGACTGAAGAGCCTGGAACTACTCGCTGGCGACCTATTCCTTTAATACATAATTTCATAATAAAATGTTGATAAAAATTCCCCACATGCAAATATATATTATATAGTTGCATATAGTCCTAGGGATCATTCAGGCTTGTTCGCATTATATATATATATATATATATATATATATATATATATATATATATATATATATATATATATATATATATATATATATATATATATACATATATATATATATTCACCTGGCACTTGGTGTCAGGTGAAGGCATGAGCGACGACTCTCGGGTCTTCAACAGGCTACTCTGCCCTTACCTAGAGCACACATTAACATGTCTTCCTATTTCCTACTGATATATTTCACGCCCCGTCAACACCTTCCGTTCGCTGCGTGTCAATTAAGCGTGGATGGGGGTTGGCGGAGGGGATCCATGGGGTAGGGATGGAGGAGGAGGAGGTGCAAGGGGGATGGTTGAGGACAAGGGGAATGGCTGGGAGAGGGGAGGGGGATAGGAGGAGGCATGAGCAGCCACAAGGGAAAGAAGTCAACTGAGTGTGTCGATAAATTTAGAGTTGTGCGACCCGGCCGGTGAGAAACAGATCGATGGTGGTGGAGATGTGGCCGCCGGGGCCCGACCCACCAGCGCCTCCCGGCTGTCCGTTTTCCGTCCCCAACTCCCCTACCCCCACCTACGGTAACTTTCTAGCCCATCCCCACCTGTCCATCCACCCGCCCTCCTCCCGTCCCCTCTCGCTCACTCTTCCCGTCCGTCCCTCTTGCTCAGACATTCCGTCCAAGCACATATAAATAAACAAATGTGTGTTGCTGGAGAATGACTGACGTGAGGTGGCTTCCTCTCTGGCAGAAACAGATTTGGGAGCGTTGAAATTTAAGGCGATGCAATACACTTAGAAATTCCACAGAAAAAACCCTTTGACATGGACAAGAGGCATAAGAAACATATTTCTAGATAATAGGCTTCAAGACCATTTGATTGTAATTCTGTTGTGGTGTTTTTTGCGATAAGTGTGTGTGCTTAACTAGCACTTACTACGTGGGAGTCCAGCTCTTTATGCCCCCGCCTATGCCAGCCTGGTTGTAACTAATGTGTTGAATTTATAACTTTACTGACGTTCGAATTCATTGTCGTATAGGAACAAATACACAAGGGCCGTGACGAGGATTCGAACCTGGGTCCGAGAGCATCCCAGACGCTACCTTAATCGACTGAACTACGACATGGTCAAAAGGAGTTGAAACCGAAGTTCTACTGAAGTTACTGGATCCTTCAGCCTCTCCAAGGCACAAACAAGGGTTTTACACAACTCCCCCCCATGCACTCGAGCTATGTCAATAGGTCGTTCTCCCTCTTCGCCCTTACGTAATTACACTCCTTTTGACCATGTCATAGCTCTGTCGATTAAAGCAGCATCTGGGATGCTCTCGGACGCAGGTTCGAATCCTCGTCACGGCCCTTGTGGATTTGTTCATTCTTTTGACCATATAGTAGCACAGTCGACTAAGGCGCGTCTGGGGATCATGCCGGACATAGGTTCGAACCCTCATCACGACCCTTGTGAATTTGTTCATTGATTAAAGTAATTTCTAAATCTGAATCTATATCTTGAGAATACAGTTACGAATATCAAATATTACAAGTTATTTTATTATTATGACTTTCTTTTAGTAAATTTACTGGAGCAAATTCTCTCTAGTAAATTTACTTAGTAAAATACTGTAAATTTGTGCAAAGTATCCCAACTATAAATGAACTAACAATTATGAATAAAGTATTTCAGTTTCAATTTCGCTTGAATTTAACACGTGAAATACTCTATAACACTCAAGAACATTCGCACGATTACATTGCCGAAGCGTAAACTTATATTGTAATCACACCACCAAATGCTACAGTCACCGCTGAATTTGGGTAGAAAGTTTAAAATATCCCAGTACGTAAAAATTCTTTCCCCTGGTAACCAGAGAAATACTCACTAAGAGGTGTCCCTATAGGCTCCCCGGCGTAAGTAAGCCATGCCTGAGTGGTTTAACGCTGTCCTCTGGGAGTGTATATACGCGAGTTGGCGTAATGGAATGTTTTTTCTTCCTGTGAACAAATCCACAAGGGCTGTGACGAGGATTCGAACCTACATCCGAGATCATCCCATTTTTCTTCCTGTATTCTTGTGACATTATGCAAGGACCAGTCCTCAATGAGCCATATTTATCTTCAATGCTGTTTTGCTGTTCAGAATCCAATTGGAACGTTACATGACAACGTGTTTACAACTGGTCGAGGAGGTCAACTTATGCTCGTCAATGCAGCGGAACGACTCAAAAGCAGCGTTCATACCTTTTGATGAACTGTGTATTCAATATTAAAATGTTCGAGTAATGCTCAGAAATCATTAGTTGTGAGTCGTATTCAATACGACTCACAACTAATGACTTTCGAACATTTCTCAAATAATGCATCGCTGACTTCCTCCGGATTGAATCTCAAGTCGAATTGCAAGAACCTAAACACCTAACCTAACCTAACCTAAACTAACCTAACCTAACCTAACCTAAACTCCTAACCTAACCTACGTCTAACTATACGTGGAGCTTTAATAGACAATAATATAAATATATAAATGAGAACACACCTTTTTAATGTACACAATAGGTCAAAACTGATAAATGCGTCTTACGGGGCGGTCGCAGCCTTAACGAGCCTGGCCTGAGGACGGATTGCTGGTCATTGCTGCATCATTACGCATTAGAAATTGATGTATAATTAGGCCTAAATTAGATTAGGTATTTGTAGTACATATGTGAAGCATTTACATAGATGCGTTGCGAACAGAGGACAACAGCGGAGCAATTATTCGGGGAAATGTTTGAACGTCATTGTCAGTCGTGTTTCAAGTGTTGTTCATTCATAAACAAGGGGATTAGCATTTATTTCAATGAACATTTGGCATTTGTATATAAGGACGGGTTGTCATATGACACAAAACAACTTATTTACGACTCATACAGCTGTGTAAACAAAGGTTTACACTCGATCCCAAGTAGTGACAATACTGTGCGTCGCGTGCTTAGTGTAAAAACTAATTAAAGAAGTTTTCCCCCCTCTAGCTAAGATGAAGTACGTGTCAAGTACGTCATCTCCGAACGGTAAAACACAGACACAGAGTCGAGCTGTTTATCTCCACTCCTCTGTGCGGCCCGACGAGTCATTCCACTATAACATACATCATATATTTTCTCTGATAGTGCAGACTTCGCCACTCACACAACAACTGCCACTGTTGACTCTTGAGTGAGCAGCGCACTCAACTCCTCCAGAGCACACTCACCCAATCATCCTGCCATTGACTTGGCAACTGCTTGTGACCCTCAGGCATCCTACCTCTCTTACATGAGCCATAGCAGTTTTTAGGTTAATTTATATATATATATATATATATATATATATATATATGTATATATATATATATATATATATATATATATGTGTGTGTGTGTGTGTGTGTGTGTGTGTGTGTGTGTGTGTGTGTGTGTGTGTGTGTGTGTGTGTGTGTGTGTGTGTGTGTGTGTGTGTGTGTGTCTATTTCTTTGTCTGACCGAGGTTGGAAGCCAGACGCTTGGGCTAGTCTCTCTAAACTTCCACACATATGACATATAAGGGTCCATGTGAGTGTCATAGATCTCGACCTATGACTAGGATCGACCGGCCTCGACCTATGACTTGGGGCCGGGATCGACCCCCAAATGCCATACTTTAAGAAATATTGGCATCTTGAAGCATCAGAATCTTTAAGTGCAATTAAATGTGCGATTGAATTTAAACTTGATGCATCGAAGCAGATATCTTAAGAAGACCCATATGAATATAAACAGGTATTGTACTAGAATTAGGATGAACTAAGATCACAGCTTCCGGTATGTAAATCAGCCGAGACAGTGATGCTGAAACAGAGAAAATCTCACGAAATCTCATTTGTTATGGCAGTGATCGATAGCAGGAGGCTTCACGCATTAGGAGAAGTCAAGGTGTAGTTGTTCACTTCGCTCCACAGAAACTGTAAGTAGCCAGACAAACCGAGACTCAAAACCCAAGCTGAGAACAAGCTGAACAGCTATTTCAAGTATCCTTCAAGATGGAGCAGCAGGAACGAGCATAGAAGGCCATTTACGCTGCGCAAATCCTAAGCTCGACGAATGCCAAAGGAGATTCTGTAGCTGTGACTCCAAGCGTGGGGGAAACTATTCAACCAGCCGTCAGTACCTCGTTTGCTGGGGGCCTGTGGCCGCCTCAAGTGTGGCTTAAGGCACCGAGATAAACGACTCCTTGGTAAATTAGCACAGGGAGACGAGATTACGCAACATGCAAATCAACACATAAGACGCCTGGCTTCACTCTGAAACTCTCTGATAACGTTCATTGTGAGGTAGGAAGGAGCCCACCCGCTTAATTCACGATAACACGGAGGTGAGATATCAGGACCACGTGTAGAGACCAGAATGGAACAAGGTCATTCATGTCTACACAGTCTCTGACGTATTTGTCGTATATAAGACGCTGGTGCCTGTAGGGTACAACCAGGAATATATATATATATATATATATATATATATATATATATATATATATATATATATATATATATATATATATATATATATATATATGTTGTACCTAGTAGCCAGAACGCACTTCTCAGCTTACTATGCAAGGCCCAATTTGCCTAATAAGCCAAGTTTTCATGAATTAATTGTTTTTCGACTACCTAACCTACCTAACCTAACCTAACTTTTTCGGCTACCTAACCTAACCTAACCTATAAAGATAGGTTAGGTTAGGTTAGGTAGGGATGGTTAGGTTTGGTCATATATCTACGTAAATTTTAACTCCAATAAAAAAAATTGACCTCATACATAATGAAATGGGTAGCTTTATCATTTCATAAGAAAAAAATTAGAGAAAATATATTAATTCATGAAAACTTGGCTTATTAGGCAAATCGGGCCTTGCATAGTAGGCTGTGAAGTGCATTCTGGCTACTAGGTACGACATATATATATATATATATATATATATATATATATATATATATATATATATATATATATATATATATATATATATATATATATATATAAAATACAAAATTTGTTGTCTATGAATACAGAAATTTTCGATTTAAAGGCAACTTGTCACAATTGACTGAAGTAGTATTCAATGTGGCCACGACAGCCATCCCGACTAGTCTTCTGGGATGAGAGTGAGGATTTGTAGTACGTTATCGTCTTGATAAATCAATTCTTGCTCTCTTCAAACTGCAAGTCAAGAAAGACATTCTCAAGCAACCACTTACCTCAGGGGTCTTGGCACTGGAGCACAGGCGAGCCTCCCTCAGCCTTGCCCTCTCGGGAAGCAGTATATAACACTGAGGAAATAATGGGTAATGGGGAAGACAGAGGTCTATTCACCATTCCAGAGGCGGAGGCTTGTACAGACCAACGCAGACAGGAGTACAGGAAGCGATTGAGCGAGGCTCCTGCCAAGGTGAGGCTTCTGTCAGAGGTAGGTGAACACCCCCAAGTGAACGAGCAGAGAACAGCGAGTGAACTCCCCGCAATGAACGAGCAGAGAACCGCGGGTGAACCCCCCAGTGAACGAGTAGAAGCAGCGAGTGAACTCCCCCAGTGAACGAGTAGAGGCAGCGAGTGAACTCCTCCAGTGAACGAGTAGAGGCAGCGAGTGAACTCCCCCAGTGAACGAGTAGAGGCAGCGAGTGAACTCCCCCAGTGAACGAGTAGAGGCAGCGAGTGAACTCCTCCAGTGAACGAGCAAACATGGTACGTGAGCTTACCATAATCACGCCATTTGTCTTCACAAAAGAAACATGTCTTCACATAAAAAAGAGAGATGGAGAAGCTGTAATGTCCACAGAACACGAGGGATGTAGACAGGACCCCGGAACGCCACCCTTCCACAGGACTATAGTGTATATATAGTCCTGTGGAGGATATTGAGCACCCGCTGGTGCTCAATAGGGGGGTATATATATACACCTTTTCTTTTACGGCTCATCAGCCCCCACCTGTACGAAATCCTGCCTGCATGGTGTAGATAGAACCTCGAACTCCACCTTCTATAGTCAGCCACAAGGATCAGATGAGGGAACTGGATGAGTCTGTCAGGGAGTCTTCAACAGGAAGTGGAAGACCATAAAGCCTCCGCGAGGTATGTTAACACAGCTCCTGGTCTTAGATAGTCAGTGGCTATCAGCCTTTGTCTTAGACAGTCAGTGGCTATCAGCCTTTGTCTTAGACAGTCAGTGGCTATCAGCCTTAGTCTTAGACAGTCAGTGGCTATCAGCCTTTGTCTTAGACAGTCAGTGGCTATCAGCCTTTGTCTTAGATAGTCAGTGGCTATCAGCCTTTGTCTTAGATAGTCAGTGGCTATCAGCCTTAGTCTTAGATAGTCAGTGGCTATCAACCTTTGTCTTAGATAGTCAGTGGCTATCAGCCTTTGTCTTAGATAGTCAGTGGCTATCAACCTTAGTCTCTTATATTCTCAGTGGATTAATCTCTGAGTAGTACAACTTCAGAGTCCCGAAATCGGTGTTGGGATGAGGGTGAGGTTCTAAGTCTCTCAGAGCCGGCGGTGGAGATCTTTAAGGAGAACGTGCCGGAGAATTTATGAGTAGGTTCAGCTCAAGATGGCTTCCAAGAAACGCATCTGTTCTTATAATCTTAAGGGGGGTGGGGAGCAGGAGGTGTTTCCCAGAGCTGTTCAGGGCGCTGGAACCTATTCGGAAGGCTGGGATTATTACCCTAATGGGATACCCGCAATATCCAACTAATGAAAAATGCAGATTTGCTTAAAGACCGGAATTTTGTTTACACAGACTCGTTCACTGAAGACTGTGCGGGTTGGGAAGGATTATATATAGTTACATTTACGTGTATGTACTCAAGTAAATGTGCTTGCAGGGTTGAGCTATGCTCCTGGCCCCGGCCTTCCGAGTGTTCTTTGCAATTAATGCAATGACCCATTTCTCACGCTCATGTCATATTTACATTTACAATGGTGAATCGTGTTTCCATCAACGACTTATATACAACTTAGAGCATTCCAATTACTGACAGTTCTAACACTGGAAAACAAAATTCCCGTCTCTATGACGCCTCTATGCCTCTAGTATCCGTCTATGGCCCTTTCTCGTTCTGCTGTCTGCATTCAAATCCCCGATTGAACGCCGGTTATTGGTTGGGAACCATTCCTTCCCCCAGTCCCATCTCAAATCCTTATCCTGACCCCTTCCCAGTGTTACATAGGCTTGGCGCTTTCTCCTGTCAGTTCCCTTCCCTCTCCTTTCCTCCAGTATAATAAGATCCATGTCCCTGTCTATCCTCAAAGTTCACACCCCTGCAGGTCGGGGTCGAGCCTCGTTGCATATCTTTGAATCACTTCTATTACGACTTATCCCATCTCAGGTGAGGGGCTGCGTGCTGGGGATGCATATTCCAGAGTGGGTCTCACCTTTGATGTGCATAGGGGCCAGGAATAGGGGGGAGGGAGCTCCCTTTTCCACTAAGTTTCTGAGGGATTCCCGGACGTTGGCCTATATGCCATATGCTGCTATCGTTATTCTGCTAATGTGGGCTTCCGACCTCGTATTTGAGGTCATGTCTACGTTCAAGTTTTTCTCCTTTTCTGACTGAAGGATATTTTTCCACTAAATCGTATATTGCTGTATGGGGCTTCGCACTTTTGCTCCAGTCGTCATAACTCTGCATTTGGCGGGGTTAAGTTCTTGAAGCCCTTTTTAAAGATCAATCAGAGAGAGAGAGAGAGAGAGAGATAGAGAGAGAGAGAGAGAGAGAGAGAGAGAGAGAGAGAGAGAGAGAGAGAGAGAGAGAGAGAGAGAGAGAGAGAGAGAGAGAGACAGACAGACAGACAGACAGACAGACAGACAGACAGACAGACAGACAGACAGACAGACAGACAGACAGACAGACAGACAGACAGACAAAGAACAGTGCTCACTCACAACATGCACTCAAAACACGCCCTCACAACACACACTCACAACCCACCCTCACAAGTACACCGCCATCTCACCTCTTAACAGCCGAAGAAAAAGAAGAAATAAACTATTCAGATATTTTCATGTTTTGGTTGTCTAAGACAATGCAAATTACAGGACTTTGTTCTCAGTGATCAGGTTCTCCCTGAACATGTTCCTTAGAACCCTGTTCTCTATGGTTAGAACACATACCTTAGAACACATGTTCACAAAGAACATATGTTCCTTGTGAATGGGGTTTCTCTCTCTCTGAACATATTCATTAGGACCAGGTTTTTAATGAACAGGTTATCTGGTCCAGTGTCCTGTTGAAACACTAGTCTCCAGAGCGAGTAGACGCGAGGTTGTGAAGATTTATAACTGGAGGTTGTGGAGGCCCAAGACTGAAAGGTGTGAAAGGCACTTACAAAGGTGAAAGAACTGGAGGGGGTAGAAAAGTGCCTAAGCTACTCTATCCCTTTGAGATGTATTTCTTTCTTATCTCAATAATCATACTTGAACTTGGTGAAAAGAACAGTCCGGTAATCAGGAAACTATAGTGATTGCTAATGAGGTGAATGATTCCTTGCCGACCACTGGACCTCATTTAAGTCCACTGGACCTCATTTAAGTCCACTGGACCTCATTAAAGTCCACTGGAGCTCATTAAAGTCCACTGGACCTCATGACCAGTTCACCAAGACTGCTCATGAGTCCGGAAACAACTCCACGTCCAGCAAATGAAATAAAACAAAAGTCCAACGTGATCAAACAGTTCAGAGAATCGGCAAGTTAGATACAATACCTCCATTGTTAACCAACTTATTGGGGTGGATAAAAAATATACACACACCCAAAAAAAAATAAAAAGTTATACCAAGTAGTTACCCAAAAAATTGTGGGTGAGCACAAACGGTTCGGAACTACCGCCACTATTCAACACTCCGCTTCTAAAGAGAAGGAGGAAAAAAAAAACAATGAATTGAGGTTGACGTCAGTGGCTCCCTGCTGGAATGAGCAGCCTTAGGTCAGTGACCCTAAGGGAGTAGAGAGAGAGAGAGAGAGAGAGAGAGAGAGAGACAGAGACAGAGACAGAGAGAGAGACAGAGAGAAAGGTTCATTCCAGTACCGGCTGTAATGAGTAAGAAGTTTATACACTTGTTGCGTGCGTGTATGTGTGTGTGTGTGTGTGTGTGTGTGTGTGTGTGTGTGTGTGTGTGTGTGTGTGTGTGTGTGTGCGTGCGCGCGTGTGTGTACGGCTATAACAGCAAATATTTAGTTGTTTAAGTGGAATTAAAAGTGCCACAAATGTTCGCTTTCTCAGACTGATGAACTTCGGCCCCAGTGGGATAGGTGGAGGAGTGTCGGCCCCAGTGGGATAGGTGGAGGAGTGTCGGCCCCAGTGGGATAGGTGGAGGAGTGTCGGCCCCAGTGGGATAGGTGGAGGACTGTAGGCGCCAGTGGGATGAGAACAAACACGTCCCCTGCCGGAGGAACCAGTATCACACTATACCCCACGCGGTAGAACCGTTAAAGCTAAATATACTGCAGGTGCTAACAGCCTCACAACCCACAATCACTGCGAGAGAGAGCACCCATACGACCCCCATCCACTACGGGAGACCGAAGCATCCCCATAACTACCGCAAGACGGGATAAAAAGCCTCGTTCGTCCAGAAGTCTCTCCCTGAAGTAACAAGATCGGGTCTGAAGCCTCCCCCTAGACGGTCAGGACGTGGAAGAAGCCATTAGTTCGAACGACTCGACCGAACTGGCCGCGGTGGGCCGAGCACGACCACACTCATCACTAAGGTCCTGGTCGATGTCCTGGCCGAGCTGATGGTACTACACGCGCAATCCGTAGTCGGCCAGCTTGTTGGAGTCTGGCTGGTTTGCGTTCTTCGGGAACGCATGAGGTCGGACGCGTGATTGTCAAATGTCACGACAGGCCAGAACGCATCGGAGTGGCGGCCGACATGCGGCATGGAGGGTCGAAGTGCGTCGAGTTGGAGGTGAACATGCGTCGAGGGGGAGGTGAACATGCGTCGAGGGGGAGGTGAACATGCGTCGAGGGGGAGGTGAACATGCGTCGAGGGGGAGGTGAACATGCGTCGAGGGCCACGGTGTCAAGGAAAGGGAATAACACGGGTTTAGAGTGAGAACGTTTAGAGAGGAGTCAGAGAGTCTCAGGAGGAATGAGTGGGCCAAGGAGCAGTGAGAGAGAGGGGGGAGGAGGTTAGGGAGGAGAGAAACAGAGGAATGAGAGAGAGAGAGGAAGAGAATGGGCAAAAGGGGATGACGTAATGAGAGAATAGCCAAGGAAAAGAGGCACAAATGGAGATATACAGCTTTTTAGGCGAGGAAAAATGTAAAATTCCTACTCTAAGAGAGAGAGAGTGTCACCATTTTACAACTTGTGTGATGATAGTGAGGCTACAATACACGAGGTAGCTGGGATGACTGGCTAAGCCTCTGCTTCACTACTCACTATTACTACGTTCGTCACTGTTACAATCTTTTCTTCTCACAGTCTTTATCACTCTAACCATCTTCCCTATTCACACATTGTCTTCGTCACGGTAACCATCCTAAACTACACGCATCCCTATTCTGAACCAGAATTCCCCTACCCTTCACCACCTTCCCTTCACAACGTTCCATCTCTCTTTCACTGCATTCCCTCTCCTTCGCAACTTTCCCTACCCTTCACTTTCCTTCCTTTCCCTTCACCACCTTCCCCTATCGTTCACCAACTTCCCTACCTTTCCCTACCACTTTCCCTTCATCCCTGTAATCCAACCGAGGATGGAGTCTTATTTAGCGAGACTCTTATTGATTTTTTCCCTCTCAACTTCAGACAAGAGACGACAGACAGAAGGAACTACTTAGTGCAATGATGGTGGAAAGAAGGTCACTCCACAATTTTTTTTGTACCTGCTTCACTATCCCTTAATTATATTTCACTTTGTGGGATACAGTCTGTCCGCCTCGTCTTTTAGTTACTATCTATTACGTTGTGATCATGTCTCCTCTATTCCTCATCTCGTACAGTGGCATGAGCCTTCCTTCGTAGCATTGTTTATATTAGAATATCAATAGAAGCCATCTGAGGAGGATTCGAACCGATGTCACTGGGTACTCCCAGACAAACCTTTTAAACCACTACACCGTGACATGGTAAAAAGGAACCTGGAATTCAACTGAATCCAGTCCAGGGTTCCCGAGGCTTCCACTGAAGCCTAACTAGGGTTTCACACAACCCCCCCCCCTCAACTCTGGCTTGTTGTATAGGGATTCTACCTTCTATTCATGAGGAATCCTCCTCAGGGTTCCAACTGTGAGGGTTCGAATCCCCCTCATGCCTTCAACTGATTTTCTCATGGATACATCACGTTAATGAGGTTTCTTTAAGTACTGATATATATATATATATATATATATATATATATATATATATATATATATATATATATATATATATCGTACCTAGTAGCCAGAACGCACTTCACAGCCTACTATGCAAGGCCCGATTTGCCCAATAAGCCAAGATTTCATGAATTAATTGTTTTTCGACTACCTAACCTACCTAACCGAACCTAACCTAACTTTTTCGGCTACCTAACCTAACCTAACCTATAAAGATAGGTTAGGTTAGGTTAGGTAGGGATGGTTAGGTTCGGTCATATATCTACGTTAATTTTAACTCCAATAAAAAAAAATTGACCTCATACATAATGAAATGGGTAGCTTTATCATTTCATGAGAAAAAAATTAGAGAAAATATGTTAATTCAGGAAAACTTGGTTTATTAGGCAAATCGGGCCTTGCATAGTAGGCCTATAAGTGCGTTCTGGCTACTAGGTACGACATATATATATATATATATATATATATATATATATATATATATATATATATATATATATATATATATATATATATATATATATATATATATATATATATAACTCAACGTGTCTGCTGCGTTTAACGTCAGTTCTCCTTCAGGTTGTGCTTAATTAATGCACCTTTATTTTTTATTCCATTATCTGAATTTTCTTTGAAAACTATAAAAGTTCGCCTCTACACCTCCTTCTCTCACACCCATTATATTGGTGTCCAGTTCTTAAACTGATGAAATTCTTTTTGGCTTTGGTGTTTTTTTGGTTTCCATTTTCCGTGTGTAAGTTTACTGTTTAGAAGATAAACAACGTTCGTTTCACACACAGAGATCACAATAACGTGATGCATCAAATGAACAAATCCACAAGGGCCGTGACGAGGATTCGAACCTGCGTCCGGGAGCATCCCAGACACTGCTACGACAGGGTTAACAGGGTTAACCCTGTCGTAGCTCAGTCGATTAAGGCAGTGTCTGGGATGCTCCCGGACGCAGGTTCGAATCCTCGTCACGGCCCTTGTGGATTTGTTCAACGTTCGTTTAGAACGTTTAGAACGCCGACCTTCTAGACGGTCGGCGTTTAATATTCAATCCCGGACCGTTCAAGTGGTTTGGCACCATTCTTTTCCCTCTGTCTTATCCCCAAATCCTTATCCCCATATATCTTCCCAGTGCTATGTAGTCGTAATGGCTTAGCCCCTTTTTCCTGATAATTACCTTACCTTACCTAGTAATACATGCCAATAAAAGTTATGAACAAAATTAAATCTAACTCAAAAAATGCCTAAGTAAAACCCAAGCAATGACAGCAGGATTAAATATAGTGAAGATTAAGACACACAAGGAAAGTCGAGCAAATGTTTATATGTTTCTGATTCCCATGAAGTGAGATCTTGTGTGGCCAAAAATCCAACCCTTTCTCCGGCCTCCGGCCTAAGATTTGTTCTGGGAGTCTTGGAAGGAGTTTATTGGTAAAGTTGTGAAGGGTTCGTCCGGCTTCTACACGTTATGGGCTCCTGCTCGCGGAGATGTTGCCTCTGAATACTTACACTAAACGGGTATAATGATTCCTTAGTGGGTCCTTATATGAGTTCTTTTATTTTGCCGCTGCTGCTGCTTGTGCTGCTGCTGCTGCTTCTGCTGTTGCTGATGTTGCTGCTGCTGCTGCTGCTGCTGTTGATCCTGCTGTTCATGTTATGCTGCTTCTCGTCTACACTCCTGACTATATGGGGAGTTAACCAAGCTTTGAATCCGAAAGTTTGAATGGCTGATACATTCCAAAGTCGGGAAATCAAGTGAGTTCGCGGTAGCACATCGTTAGACTCTCGAATTGCGTCACTGACGCTCTCGCTGATTGGCTGATATTACACATTTCACTCATTTGTAGCTCGTCACACTGTAAATCATCCCGGTATAGGCTTAAATACGAGGTAAGTGACGTCCAGTCTTCCAATGACCTCAAAGTTTTCTCGCTTTCGAAATACAGGAATTTTCAAACCAAGGACAGAAATCACTCACTGATTTCTATATATAAACTAACTATCAGACCTTCCCCTGCCAATCACTGTTTTTAAAAAGGGCTTGTGTATGCCCTCTCACAGGGGCAGTATAGTGCCAAACAAGTCTGTATATCTTAACAATACACAGACCAAATAAAAAAAAACATTCAAAGGTAAGTTACAAGACACAAAAACAAATAAAAAAAAGCAAATCAAACAAACTAAAGACATTGTACTCCGACAATGGTACAAAAACAAGAACAAAGACACAGAGGTAGGCAGGCATTATTACAAAGACATCAATCACACGGACATATTTAATTGTTGGACGACCTATTCAGCCAAATGTAATTGCTAAATATCTCCTTTCAAACGTCCATTGTCCTCTACCTATTGAAATGAAATCAGTTTTAATTTATTTGTTATTTTTTCACTCCTATTTTTTGTTAATGGTGTTCAAAGGCCTATATACCACACATAAACCTGCAGACGCGTACAGGAACAAACGCACATACAAGGGTACGCACACGCACGCACACACACACACACACACACACACACACACACACACACACACACACACACACACACACACACACACACACACACAGACACACACACACACACACACAGACAGCTGGTGGAGGCTGACTCCGTACACAGTTTCAAATGTAGATATGATAGAGACCAGGAGGCTCAGGAATCTGTACACCAGTTGATTGACAGTTGAGAGGCGGGACCAAAGAGCCAAAGTTCAACCCCCGCAAGCACAAATAGGTGAGTACAAATAGGTGAGTACACACACACACACACACACACACACACACACACACACACACACACACACACACACACACACACACACACACACACCCACACACACACACACACACACACACACACACACACACACACACACACACATCTAGACATATGTGGATAGAGAAGATTGGGTTGGAGAAAATGGCTATGAAAAGCGTGAGTATTGGATAGAGAAGAGGCAGAGATGATGAGGGAGGGCAAAGAGGATTGTAAACAGGGACTCAAGACCTTATAAATCATTTCTCTTGCCCCCTTTTTCCCTACTTCCCTTACCCTTTACCCATTCTCCTCTACCTTAACCCATTCTACTCTTGACTGTGTTCGCTGAGCTTGAATATACTCGTTCCCTCGCGAAAATATACTCTTTCTGTTATACCCTCTTGAATATTTCTATGTCTCCTTTGGAATTGTTAATCATCTACGATGTTAAATATACTACTACTACTTCTCTGTCAAATTGTCCACTAAATTTCTTCACTTTTGATATACAACAATCATTTAATCATTAACATATAACCCAGGGATATGAACTCTCGAAAGAGAGCCCCCTTAGCTCTATTGAATATACCAGATGTTAATTTGCCCATTCGAAATTACCATTATTTTCTTCCTCCTCGAATAAAGCCTTTTCTGCATTTCGAACACACCTCTATGTTCGATAGGGCAACACAAATTACGAACGTGTGTTCGCATTTGTGTTGCTCACGTGGCCCAACAAAATGAGATGATTTGATAAAATAACTATGGCCCAAGATTATCATCAAAGTGCCTTGGGGATGATGGGCAAATACCCTCGGCTACCATCATCTTTTGTACGGTCACTGATGGTCTAGTGGTTACGGTCTCCTGTACACCAGTTGCATAGTGCTCCTGGCAGTATGGGTTCGAGTCACTTCTGGGGTGTGGAGTTTTCAGTTGCATATGTGCCTGGGGACCATTCAGGCTTGTTTGCATATATATATATATATATATATATATATATATATATATATATATATATATATATATATATATATATATATATATATATATATATATATATATATATATATTGGAAACAAAACACATCAACATTCAGTAATGTATAATCAAATGACCTTCAAATAAACAGTGCAGCAAAGAATTAAGACTATAAACATTTCTTTACAGAATGTAAAATATATTCACTCATGTATGAGAATACCTCCCTTCTCCCCATCAACCCCACACGCTCGCCAGACTTTGGTTAGTCTTTCAAGCAGCCGGGATGAAAGTCTTTTGCAATTTTCCAGGCTCGACTCAGCTTAGGGAAATAAGAAGCTGCGAACAGCACTTAATTATTATACTGAAAACAAAGCCTGGCATCGGTGGAGAGGTTAAAGGTAGAGAGACACAATGCCATGGCAATTTTTAAAGTCAATCATGCACCGATATTTGATGAATCATTATCATCGAAAGGTCACAGTTGACTGAATTCATCATGTTCCTAATTGCAAAAGCAGAGTGCGAGCCAATGTGACTTTAAAGGTACTGTTTCACTTCATAATTCCAAGTGCAGGGCAACAATGCATAAAGTAAATATCAGAGAACCATTTTCCCAGTGGACCCGCACGGCCCCGACTCCACCACCTCCTCTTGTGTTGGGCTGAAGGGACATGATCGCGCCATCATCGATCACGTCCCTTCCTGCGATCAGGGAACTATGTGAAAGAGAGTCAATAGGTGACACAGGCTACAAAACTTAGGAATGTAATAATAATAATAATAATATGTGTGTACATGTAGAGAGAGATACAGTCAGCGGAATTCAGTTTAGTTTCAGGAGAGAGAACTTAAATATACACCATTAACTCTTAGACGCAGCGTGGAAGCGCAAGCAGGCGCCATTTTATCTTGGCTACTCCGTAAGACCAAATGAGTCAAACACCTCATTTCAGGGTAACGAGGCTCCCCCCCCCCTCACCTGACTGGAGTTTGGGGCACGATAGGATCCCTCCCTTCTGGTCGCTTGACATCTATTATGAAGACGTCATGCTAGACGTATGCGTCAAAATATACTCTAATTGACGTTATAGGTATATTCGAGAGTAAATACGATTAAAAAAATACAGGAGTATATTCAAGAGATGAGAAGCGACGGGGAGATCCAAAAGATTATAACCAAATGATATAGTCGAAATAGAAGAAGAAAAAGATATATTCGTTAGCGAAAAAAATCTAGTTGACAAGGAAATACGTTAGCGAATACATTGGAATATTTGATGTAGAAGACAATAAGGGATATATTCGAAAATGGATAATAAGGAGAATATTTGGGAATGAAATTAGTGGTAATTTAATGAGTGTAGAGGAAATAGGAGGAACATTACAAAACAAGGGAGAAATGAGTGTATATTATATATATATATATATATATATATATATATATATATATATATATATATATATATATATATATATATATATATATATATATATATAAACCGAAGGATATATCCTATTGTGGGGGCAAGAAAATTGCATATTTATGTTAAGCGGATAATTCCTGGAAGACGAAGACGATGTAAGTATATGAAAGGGGGACGAAATAGAAGTATACTCCAAAGGCGATATATTATCAAAGTATAATCCAATGGGATAGTATAATATATACGGGTGGAACGCTTCGAGTAATGTGCAAGGCGATAAGCTAAAGACTCGGACCCGTAGTTACCACCCTATTCCCCATCCTATGGTCGTCCCTACCTCCTCTCCATCCCATATCCTCTATCCCATTTCTTCTACCCCCTCTCCCGGACCCCCCTCTCCCCGACCCACCCTTCACTCTTCAGTTTTCTCTGCCTATCCTCTTCCTGTGTTAAGGAACCGTATCCAGCCGAGCATCGCCCGCGGGAGAGAAATACGGTAGGAGCAGGAGACAGCCAGAGTTGTTCCAGGAAGATCTGCAATACTTCAAGAGTTGGGCAGGACGGGGGAGGACCGTAAGCCTGGAGGGAGTCAGGTCACGACTGCTGGAATGTGTTGTGTCTGGAAAGAGGCTCGGAGACTGTTGGAATGTGTTGTGTGTAACTGGAAGAGATCTGGCGACCGCTGGAATGTGTTGGATGCATCTGAAAGGGATCTGACGACGGCTGGAATATGACGGGGCCTGGAAATGGCCCTCTGGGGTCTGCTGGAATGTGTCGTGTGTGCCTAGGAGAGCGGAGATTGCTGGAATGTGTAGGGGTGTGCATGGCAAAGGATATGGCGAAGTTCCACTCTGCCTGGTGCTGGCAGGGGGACTGGAATTGTAAAGTACCTGGAAGAGAAACTCTTTATGGGCTGAAGACAGTGGTTTGTGCCAGCAGTAAGCGGACTTTGGGATCTTCGCTCAACAAACTTGAAAATGAAGCTCTGTGGACAACGAACTGAGATTTGTGATACCATAAATTTACGCACTTAATGGACCAGAACTATTCAGAAACAATTGGAGCGAGCGGTATATAACTCCTGAGGGACGACCCAAACCTGACATCCCTGTAGTGAGAACAGCAGATCAACGATGCATCACTGTGCTGGCTACAACCTGGAATGCTTGTCGGTAAGACAACATGCTTATTCTTACAACAGTAAGAATAAGCCGGAGCTCTTCGGAAACGAGGCAAACTGAAAGCTCTGTTTTTTGAGATACAGTTAAATGAAGCTTAATGCATATTCTTATTACTGTGACTCTGTGAAAAGTTGGTTCACGATATATTATAATTTACAGGGCAGAAAAAAAAATATATATATATATATTATATATATATATATATATTATATATATATATATATATATATATATATATATATATATATATATATATATATATATATATATATATATATATATATATATATATATATATATATAGGCTATGGGTCCCCACATTGGCACCAGAGGTGGTACCCTCACAAACTTTTATATTATATATATATATATATATATATATATATATATATATATATATATATATATATATATATATATATATATTTATATATATATTATATATATATTTTATATATATATATATTATATATATTATATTTATATATATATTATATTTATATATATATTATTTTTGTATCAACCCATGTATATCTTGTAACCATCAAATGCATAATAAAGCACAAAAAATATTCAAGGAAGGGGGTGGTAGGAGAAAAACACACAGAAACTGTATTGGAGGGGATCTAAACATTCCCTCTAATGCGTTATGCGTGGTTTCCTCCGAGGCTATGGGTCCCCCTTCTTCCAGCTAGAGGTGGTACTCCCTTCCTATATATATATATATATATATATATATATATATATATATATATATATATATATATATATATATATATATATATATATATATATATATATATATATATATATATATATACATATATATATATATATATATATATATATATATATATATATATATATATATATATATATATATATATATATATATATATATATATTGCTCCCCACTTCGCCCCTCCTTTCGTCCTTCCCCTAATTCCCCTCTCCTATTCTCTCAGAAAATATAATTACGATCACTAAAAACTCTATGGTAATCACACCAAATATTTCACACTTGACTTCATGAAAAAAACTTGGGTGGAGGGTAGGAGGGTCTATAACTTCTAATATTCCTCAAAGCATTTAACTTAGGCCGACTCCAACAAGCCTGCGTCTGTCCAGTAACCCCAAGACCATTCCACGCGTGAAAAATTGAGTGAGACTATCCCTAAGCCTCTAGCCTTTGAGCAGACACTATATCTAATAGTATAGCAATATTCAATTATATATATATTGCTTCAATTTTCATCTAGAGGGGGTTTTCTTTTCCTAATGGCTTGGTGCTTTCCCTCTGATAGTTCCTTCCTTCCTTTTCCGTGGCATTCGTTGTAGGAACAGTCTGATTGTCTCGTCTTACTCCTCTCCTTGTGTTAGGTGGGTCTTCACCTCTCCTTCCCTGCCCCTTCACACAGCTTCGCTCCATGTATGCCCAGACAAGTGTGTACATCTCTGGCCGTATGAGAATACGTCTATTCTCGCTTGGCTTGTGTCTCCTCGTTCCGTCCATAAAGGAATGCAGGTGAATAAGGTGGGGGGGGGAAGAGCCTCGTCCCCTCTGAGTGAGGAGGAGGAGGAGGGGGGGTGTAGATGTGAGGGAGAACCTTCCCCCCCCCCCCCTCCTCCATGTGAGGAACGGAGCTGATTGGGGTGATTGAAGAGGAGAGGAAAAGGGAGCGAAGGGAGAGTAAGTGAATGAACGCGGAAGGACGAAGGTAGGGATGACTTGGGGCATGTGAAAGAGAGGCAATGAGAGAGAGAGAGAGAGAGAGAGAGAGAGAGAGAGAGAGAGAGAGAGAGAGAGAGAGAGAGAGAGAGAGAGAGAGAGAGAGAGAGAGAGAGAGTGATAAAGGCAAGAGGGAACAATGGTAGTTAAAGTTGGAATTAAAAAACAAAGAAAGATGATAATGAAAGGGTGCGAGAGACCCATTAAGAGGATATAGTGTATTAGCGAACATAAAAAAGGCAAATAATTCAATATTAGACTGGGAGAGAGGGGGGGGGAACTGGGAGGGTGGGGGGGAGTGGGGGTGGAGCTGGGAGAGTGGGGGGGTGGAGCTGGGAGAGTGGGGGGGTGGAGCTGGGAGAGTGGGGGGGTGGAGCTGGGAGAGTGGGGGGTGGAGCTGGGAGAGTGGGGGGTGGAGCTGGGAGAGTGGGGGAGGAGATGGGAGAGTGGGGGGGTGGAGCTGGGAGAGTGGGGGGGGTGGAGCTGGGAGAGTGGGGGGGGGTGGAGCTGGGAGAGTGGGGGGGTGGAGCTGGGAGAGTGGGGGGGTGGAGCTGGGAGAGTGGGGGGGTGGAGCTGGGAGAGTGGGGGTGGAGCTGGGAGAGTGGGGGGGTGGAGCTGGGAGAGTGGGGGGTGGAGCTGGGAGAGTGGGGGGGTGGAGCTGGGAGAGTGGGGGGGTGGAGCTGGGAGAGTGGGGGGGTGGAGCTGGGAGAGTGGGGGAGTGGAGCTGGGAGAGTGGGGGGTGGAGCTGGGAGAGTGGGGGGGTGGAGCTGGGAGAGTGGGGGGGTGGAGCTGGGAGAGTGGGGGGGTGGAGCTGGGAGAGTGGGGGGGTGGAGCTGGGAGAGTGGGGGGGTGGAGCTGGGAGAGTGGGGGGGTGGAGCTGGGAGAGTGGGGGGGTGGAGCTGGGAGAGTGGGGGGGGGTGGAGCTGGGAGAGTGGGGGGGGTGGAGCTGGGAGAGTGGGGGGGGGGTGGAGCTGGGAGAGTGGGGGGGTGGAGCTGGGAGAGTGGGGGGGTGGAGCTGGGAGAGTGGGGGGGTGGAGCTGGGAGAGTGGGGGGGTGGAGCTGGGAGAGTGGGGGGGGTGGAGCTGGGAGAGTGGGGGGGTGGAGCTGGGAGAGTGGGGGGGTGGAGCTGGGAGAGTGGGGGGGGTCGAGCTGGGAGAGAGTGGGGGGTGGAGCTGGGAGAGTGGGGGGGGTGGAGCTGGGAGAGTGGGGGGGTGGAGCTGGGAGAGTGGGGGGGGGTGGAGCTGAGAGAGTAAGAGTTGGAGGATGAACCGAAGTAACAAATGAATGACTGAATGAAGCAAGGAATAACAGTTGAACGAAAGGAGAAAGACAAGATAGAATAGAATAAAGATTGGCTGAAATACCCAATGGAAGATAAGAACAAGTAAGAAAAGCAGTGAAGGACAAAGAAAGCAGATAATAAAACAAAAAAATATAAAAAAACTGTTTTAAAAACACGTAAAAGTGAAAAGTGACAAGTTTGCCAATGATTTTAGAGGCGAGAATTTGGGCGCAGGAAAAAAAACTGAAGTTTTAACGTGAAAGTTTTGGCAGGCTTCACTACCCAGGCTTCAGCACTCCTGAAGCCAAGACCACACACACTGCCGCAACACTATTCCACTATGCCACAATATGGGGTGGGAATAGTGGAATACTATTCCCACTATGACACATTCATTCATTTTCACGATCTTTTTTTCAGCATTTTTTTCATCTGTTTTATGAGAATAATTTTTTTTCTAGATTTGGAGTTAAAAAAAGAGGAAAGAGAGTTAGATTAGGGGCTGATTGGTAGGGAATTTTTGGCTCTGGGGTAGGGGAGGAAGTGCTGCTATCCCTGTTGGAGGGGGGGGGGAGGTACACTTTGTGCTAGTGGGGTGTTGAAGAGTGAGAGAGGTCAAGTGTAGACTAGAAGTAAAGACCAAAGGGTGAGGTAGGTTAGGAAGCAGGAGAGGTAAGGACCAAGGCAGGGAGTGAGGGACAGGGAACCAAAGAGGTAGTGAGGAGCTGAGAACAGGGGGAAAAGAGTGAGAGAGGAACACTACATAATGACGAATGGTAAAAGAAAGTACGAAGAGGTAATAAACTGAGGGAAGGAGAGAGCATATGATGTTTATCGTGAGAGGGAACATGAAGAAGGCACACTCGAGGAAGCAGTGAAGATGGCACTCACAAGGAGGCAGTAAAGATGGCACTCTCAAGGAGGCAGTAAACATGGCACTCACAAGGAGGCAGTAAAGATGGCACTCTCAAGGAGGCAGTAAAGATGACACTCACAAGAAGGCAGTAAACATGGCACTCACAAGGAGGCAGTAAAGATGGCACTCTCAAGGAGGCAGTAAAGATGGCACTCACAAGAAGGCAGCAAACATGGCACTCTCAAGGAGGCAGTAAAGATGCCACTCTCAAGGAGACAGTAAAGATGATACATTCGAAAAGGTGACAAGTAAAGGTGATAATATAGAGGTGAAAGTAAGGAAAACAGACATGAGAGAAGAACAGGTCTTGCACGCTGAGAGGAACTTAAGAATAGAAGTCGAAAGAGATAAGAAAGTAAAGGCAAGAGGCAAGAGAAAGCAAGAACTAGATTAAAACAAGACAGAATGAGCAGAGAAACAACCCCCCCCCCCCCCTTGAAGACGAAAGAGGCAGAACACAGGAAGATGAAAGTAAAAAGGGAAGATAAAGGAACAATAAAGTGGGAAAGAGAAGAGGGGGTTAAGGAATAGGGGGGAATTCACTGGGAAAGAGGGTGGTGGAATGGACGGGTGGCAGAGAATAACTGATAAAGAGCATTAGGGAGAAGCAGCAAGCATATATATATATATATATATATATATATATATATATATATATATATATATATATATATATATATATATATATATATATATATGTGTGTGTGTGTGTGTATATCACGAAAATAAACACGTGATTAAAAATGTGACAATGTCAGACCACGGAGGAAAAATGAAACAGGAATTTCCTTAAGAACTTTCGTATATTAATACATCTTCAGAAGGAGTGAAGGACTCCTTTTGAAGATGTATTAATATACGAAAGTACTTAAGGAAATTCCTGTTTCATTTTTCCTCCGTGGTCTGACATTGTCATATATATATATATATATATATATATATATATATATATATATATATATATATATATATATATATATATATATATATATATATATATATATATATATATATAATAATAATAATAATTCCTAATTCCCCTACACTTCATGTTCAATTAGAGTTGTTAACCAAAATGCTGGCCAATTAGGTCTCCGAATGACCCTTTTAATCTCATTTTCAATCGGATTTTATATTGATAATAAGTATTTTCTTTTAGTCTTGCTCAATTAACTAAATGAGCTTCCTTTTGTGAACTTTTGCATGCATCAGTAATGATTTCTTGCATGGCAGAACGTGCCTTGCAAATATTTGGGATGAAATGAAAAGTGGTAAAACAGTAGAGGGAATAGTGTGCTGGCTGTGTTTTCCTTGACTGTCAGAGAGCGCTTAACACAGTCTTGACAAAAATGGTTTCTACGCAGACTTGAAAACCGTGATGGACTTACTGGGCAAAATGCTGGGATGGGTCACAGGATATCTGTCTGGGAGGAAACAGAAAGCAACGGTGAGAGGTGGGTGCGTGTGTTTGTGTGTGTTTGTGTGTGTTTGTGTGTATGTGTGTGTGTGTGTGTGTGTGTGTGTGTGTGTGTGTGTGTGTGTGTGTGTGTGTGTGTGTGTGTGTGTGTGTGTGTGTGTGTGTGTTTGTGTTAGCAATACGACACCAGACATCAATTTTGAGCAAACACCCAGCTTGTTTTCACAAAGCAAACTCTCGGTATTAATAGTCGATCAGTTTCAACAACTTGAGAGAGACGGATCCATAGAAAGGCATTTTCTCGGTCGTGTGGACCTCTCCCCCTCCCCCTCCCACCCTCTCCCCTACCCGTACTCTACCTGTATTGAAATAAAATAAAAGAAAAAGCTAGTTTATTTTTTATACACGCTAGGGAAGTACGGGAGTTCCTATGTCGATGTTCTCAGAGAAAGAGACAGACAGAGACAGAGACAGAGAGAGAGAGAGAGAGACAGAGACAGAGACAGAGACAGAGAGACAGAGACAGAGACAGAGACAGAGAGAGAGAGAGAGAGAGAGAGAGAGACAGAGACAGAGAGAGAGAGAGAGAGACAGAGACAGAGAGAGAGAGAGAGAGACAGAGACAGAGACAGAGAGAGAGAGAGAGAGACAGAGACAGAGACAGAGAGAGAGAGAGAGAGAGAGAGAGAGAGAGAGAGACAGAGAGAGAGAGAGAGAGAGAGAGAGAGAGAGAGAGAGACAGAGACAGAGAGAGACTGTACACACCAATCGGGACCAAACCCTATCAAATGCTTCAGTAACAACCAACGCTATGCTATGCATATCCTCTCTACATTCGTTTTCAATTTGGCGTTCAACCCTCGGTACGGGCTGCGATGTGCTTCTTTTATCTCTGAAACCAAAGACAAACCGGCATCCTGTCCCCGACTATTGGAACCGAACATGTGAACTTTTTACACACACACTGAGAACACTTTCGTATTGAACTCTGCGGGAGATAACGTGACTTGAAGATTGCCTGCTGCTGCCTAAATGTTTAGTGAAGATAACACGTCTTCGTAAACCCTTACACCGTAACATGATATCATTTTTTGGGTCAAAATTCAGTCCAGTGTAATTTCAGTCTAAAATAATTTCAGTGTAAATGGTCAGAAAAGGGTCAGAAAAGTAATTTCAGTCAGTCTAAAGGGTAATTTAGTACACAAATTCACATTTAATTATCAATAAATTGTAGCAATATAAGTATATTTTCCTCTGACAATCAGCAGTTGGTTTTAGCATATTTGAAAACCTTGTTGAAGAATGCGACATGTTCACACCATTTTTCCAAGTGAAGTGAACCTCTTGCACACTGACTAATGCATCATTTTCCTCACCAAACATCCCCAGCATTTGCTTGGCAGTGAACAGCAATAAGAGTTCGAGGTTTATGTTGTGAAATACATATTCATTCCAACTTTTGTTTAATATACAAGATGTCGCATTAAAGCTGGCATTTCTCTTCATCACCACAACGCTAAGAATATCTGTTCTTTAAGATCCTCGCGTATTTGGGAGGTTGTAATTGCAGTTAGGGACAATAAGCTAAACATACGATCTCGTAGGCCAGAATGAGTGAATATATACAACACTACGGCATACTGTATACACAAT
Organism: Procambarus clarkii; assembly: GCF_040958095.1. Classification (NCBI taxonomy): domain Eukaryota; kingdom Metazoa; phylum Arthropoda; class Malacostraca; order Decapoda; family Cambaridae; genus Procambarus; species Procambarus clarkii. The sequence goes on along the minus strand of NC_091188.1, from coordinate 4,737,691 downwards.
ATCGTCACAAATATTTGACGTGGTTTCGTGTGTAGTGGTGGGACCAGCTAGGGAGGATACCACTGGGCTGGGACCAGCTAGGGAGGATACCACTGGGCTGGGACCAGCTAGGGAGGATACCACTGGGCTGGGACCAGCTAGGGAGGATACCACTGGGCTGGGACCAGCTAGGGAGGATACCACTGGGCTGGGACCAGCTAGGGAGGATACCACTGGGCTGGGACCAGCTAGGGAGGATACCACTGGGCTGGGACCAGCTAGGGAGGATACCACTGGGCTGGGACCAGCTAGGGAGGATACCACTGGGCTGAGACCAGCTAGGGAGGATACCACTGGGCTGGGACCAGCTAGGGAGGATACCACTGGGCTGGGAAACAGATGGTAACGGTGAGAGAGAAGGCGAAGTAGTGATATTATTAAAATCAGTGCGGTGCAAGGATTTAATGCTCCTGTAGCATTAATTTACCAGAAGTTAAAAAAAAAAAAAAAATGGGACCAGTGAACTACCAATCAGGCAATACTACACGCACGATCGACGTATAAATCACAAGGACAACATACACAGCAAACTAAATATTCACCACGACCACACATACACATTAGCTACTTGGCCTATCGTACAGGAGTCCATTATAGATTCTATGACCCTGGAGTGTATTTCACAGGACTCCTATCGTGTCAACAGGGGTACACAGTGTAGACTCGATACTGGCACACAGCATAGACTCAACACTGGCACACAGCATAGACTCAACACTGGCACACAGCATAGACTCAACACTGGCACACAGCATAGACTCAACACTGGCACACAGTATAGACTCAACACTGGCACACAGCATAGACTCAACACTGGCACACAGCATAGACTCAACACTGGCACACAGCATAGACTCAACACTGGCACACAGCATAGACTCAACACTGGCACACAGCATAGACTCAACACTGGTACACAGTGTAGACTCAACACTGGTACACAGTATAGACTCAACACTGGCACACAGTATAGACTCAACACTGGTACACAGTATAGACTCGATACTGGCACACAGTATAGACTCAACACTGGCCCACAGTATAGACTCAACACTGGCCCACAGTATAGACTCAACACTGGTACACAGTATAGACTCAATACTGGCCCACAGTATAGACTCAACACTGGCACACAGCATAGACAGACTCGACACTGTTACACAGCATAGACTCAACACTGGCCCACAGTATAGACTCAACACTGGTACACAGCATAGACAGACTCGACACTGGTGCTTCACAAGAGTGATGTCAATATTGTGTAGAGAACGGCGGGAACCTCACGCAGTATTTTTGTTCAGGTTTACTGGTAGACTCGTCCATTTTACTAGTTGACAGCACACTGCTAGGAGCACCGCTGGCTGACATGCCGTGGCTGCTGTCCTCGAGGAGAAGTCGAACGTCTTGAAGAGGATGGAACAGGGAATACTCGATTTATATGTTCACGATTCAAGTTCAAGTCAGTTTACTAAGACACTGAGATGCATCTCAAAAACGGTTGAATACCTTAGGCTATTTCTGCCTTCCAATATTCACGATGCTCATTATTACTTTCTAAGATGTAAGATTTTTTTTATTTTCCGGCTCGCATCTGAGTGAAAATGACGAGCACTCGAAGTCAATCTTCCCACAGATGCTTGACCTCGACTCAAATGACAAACACTCAGACTGGTACCTGTCTATCTGAATTCCCATCCTGGTGCATTACATGTAATAAATTAATGGGGGAATGATCCTATCAGATCACCTGAGTGACTCAAGAGGAAGCCACAATCCTGAGACTGTTAAAGAAGGCAGAGGGTGGAACTGTACAGCTTGACCTTCCCCTTACCTATAGCCTTTCTAAATGATCAAAGTTCACTAGACCCATAATGAATTTAAATGTTTTTTTTTAAGAATGATAGATTATGCTTCAGAGATGGATAAAGCCATCCATCTAGCAGGAGACATGCCTCTCAAGCTAAGGAATTGGCATTTGCTGTGCCTAACTCTTCCCTGAGAACTTGCCTGGACAGGTCAAGGGATCTTAGGCAGTGATGTGACATGCGAATAGGTCCTCCCCCATCGTTTCATTTGTCTAAGAAAGGAATGCTAGGCACGAATAGGTCCAGGACACTAGGGAGAGGGAGAGAGGTCCCGATCGCTACTAAGAACCGCAGCTGCACGGAACCGGCGACCAACCGAAGGGCATACATGAGGGGTCGCCATGATGCTGTTGAAGGGTGACAAGTACGTGGTGTGGGACTACATTTGTGCCTGACCAACACCTTTCTTCGGTGTTGGTAAGAGCAGAACCCGAAGAGGGCGCTGTTGGTATATGCAGGGAGACCGGAAAAGCCAGCAAATACCCAGATCTTGTACTGTATTGATTCACTCCAATAGACATTAGCATAATGGCATACGCATTCATGTGCTAAGGACGAGTCGGGCAATAAACTCAGCAGAAAAACAAAGGACCCCAGAGCGGCAACACTCCAGCGCCCTGATCAGCATTGCGATACAGCATAGAAATATTGGTAGCATCTTGGGCGCGAGTCCCACCTATGAAGAACTGGAAATGGTTTTCGATTTGCAATAAGTGTTTTGTATGAATTTAATATGCACTCAATTTCTACCAATTTAATAAAAAAATATATATATAAATAAATGGGGGAGGTAGGACAATAAAAATACTCATTCGAAATAAGAGACAATCGATATGGCTTGTGTCTCAATGTGCTTTATTTTATTTTATTTTATAAGACGATGGTGCCTCACAAAACTATCTAGTGAGATTATATATATATATATATATATATATATATATATATATATATATATATATATATATATATATATATATATATATATATATGACTGAAAACTCACACCCCAGAGTCACTTCTGGGGTGTGAGTTTTCACACCCATACTATCAGAAGCAATGCAACTGGTAACTACAGGACGCCCTAATCCGCTTGACCATCACGACCGGACATAAGGAAGTGATAGCCGAAGCTATTTGAACCACTTCCCCGCCGGCACTCGGATGGTAATCTTGGGCATAGCATTTTATCAAATCACCTCATTCTTTGGGGCACACTTGAGTTTTCAGTCGCATATAGTCCTGGGGATCATTCAGCTTGTTCGCATATATATATATATATATATATATATATATATATATATATATATATATATATATATATATATATATATATATATATATATAGTCGCATATAGTTTTCAGTCGCATATAGTCCTGGGGACCATTCAGGCTTGTTCGCATATATATATATATATATATATATATATATATATATATATATATATATATATATATATATATATATATATATATATATATATATATATATATATATATATATATTGTATGCATATATACAAACATATACATAGCCTAATAACTTCCTGCACAACTTTGGAAATTCCGTTGACCGGAGTTAGGTGTCCAACTTAAGCGGTATCTCAGAATGCGAGCGGCTGACTCAGCCTCGCTACCTTCGCAGTAGTGGCAAGTTTTGACATCTTAGTCCGCTTGTTGCACCAGTGCACGGGGTTCTGGGTGGTTTCCTACAACTTGCAACTTAAACCTAAGTTGCTAAAAGCAATGCGACCATACTCAGAGACGTTTGGGGGGGGGGTGAGAAATGTTTTAGATATCGTTTCCTTATGCAGGCGATGAGTCACAATAACGTGGCTGAAGTATGTTGACCAGACCACACACTAGAAGATCACACACAATCGACTTGAGAATGGTCCAGGACGGACCGAAACGTCGTCGTCCCTTCAACTTCTAGTGTGTGGTCTGGTCAACATCGTTTCCTTGATAGGGAAAATGGAATGGTGGAGAGATGGGGGAAACCAACGCATTTTAAAGTAACTGGATTATTGTGTTAGTAGACTCCTGTAAATATGATACATTGGTGAGAAACGTTTATCAACGTTACATAACTATAAGGTATATTTTTGGTTTGTTTCTGGCATGCATAGCCAGAGAATTCGTCCGGGAATGGTGGCTTTAATGAGTTACCCCCTGAAGCATCGCTCCTCTCGCTGTTGGGATGCTGCATCCTTCATCGTTTTTTTTTTCCAGACCGGATAAACTAAACTCTTCCTGGAATGCATAATTCAAGCCATAGGGTTTCTGGAATCCATAAATCAGGCTCTTCCCCTGCAATACATGAGCCAAGCTCAGCTTCCCTGGGATACATAAGCTAGGCTGTGTTCCTGGAATACATAAACCAGGATATGTTTCCGGCATACATAAGCCAAACTGCTTCCCTGGGATACATAAGCTAGGCTGTGTTCCTGGAATACATAAACCAGGATATGTTTCCGGCATACATAAGCCAAACTGCTTCCCTGGGATACATAAGCTAGGCTGTGTTCCTGGAATACATAAACCAGGATATGTTTCCGGCATACATAAGCCAAACTGCTTCCCTGGGATACGTAAGTCACGGGGAATTGTATCTTGATACAGATACCAAGCAATGGCGCAGAAATACGTTAGCACAGCTGGGTCTTTGTGACATATTAAACCAGTGTTCCTGTGACACATGTCCTGAAACGCAAGCTGAGACATAGTCCCAGAATCCCTGGCGCTGAAAATCATATCAACTCACTGAAAGAAACTCCTGAGGGTCATAACTCGCGAAAATTCTCAAGAAATACTCCTGCACAGGGCACTAAGGGTATATGCCCAAGGAAGGCTGTGGGTATGTGTCCCACCGGAGATGAGGACTCGGGAGGAGGAGGGGGGGGCAAAACTGTGCTTGTTCCTTGACACAGTCACTCAGGAGGAGGTCCAAGAGACTTAAGAATGAGTAAATTGGATGAGACACGACTCACTATCTTAGTACTCACCATTTTACAATGAAATCCTGGCCGATGGAGAAGATCTTCTCGGTGGTGTTGGAGAAGGTGGTGGCGTTACCCTCCAACTCCTGCAACACTGCTGCCTCCTCCTCCTCCTCGAGGGCCCAGGGCGACTCCATCCTGAAAGACCTTCAGGACCTTCCGGTAGCAGAGATGTGCGAGTCTCCTCAGCGAAAGATGTTTTACACTTTGATCTTTAAGAGGTCGGGCTTTGAACGGTTGAACAGTGAAGGTGTGTGATTAACATCGTTATAGGGACTTCTTGTGCGGCTCATTAAACACAAACAAAATTATGCCTACGTGTAAATTCATCTTAATAAGCCGAGTTCTGTATTTCCTGTAATGTCTGGTCGAAGCTAAAATATTTACAAGGACACTTCCAGTTCCTCCTGGAGAGGCGATGGAGGTGACCAGGTCAAGTCTTCCACAGGTTGGTGCTGCGTCACCTGAGGCGCTCATCACCCACCACTCCTGTACTCACCCGTTCCCCCTTCACTACCCGCTGACTCACTCACTCGATATTGCCTCTTATCTCATACATTTTACAAACAATTACTTGGCAATATATAAACAAAAAATCATAAGAGTTCTTGAAAACTTTTTTTACAGCACGAAATATCTTTTCTGACGGGGAACAAATACTCAGTCGCCGGCTCTGGCCACAATGATGGTCCACAGCAGAGCTAGCGACCAGTCCACAACTCACTCCCTCATCCTCACCCTCACGCTCCGCACTACCAACAACCGCCGGAAGGTCATTCTGGCACTCAATAGGTCACGCCGCCAGGTCAGCCGTTTGGCAGCGCCACGTCCAGTCGTTGAGGTCTCTTTACGGAAGGTCTCCGCTTCCCTACCTCAGTAGCGGGGCTCACATGGTGGTCCGAGCCTGGTGGAATGACCGGGTGGGGGGGTAGAGAGAGAGAGAGGAATGACGAGTCTGGAGGCCAGGGAACGACTCTTCTCCCTCCCCCTACACACAGGTACACAGGTCTCTCTCCCCCCACGTGAAGGCGCTGGCCTCAGGAGCGCGCGCGAAGACCCATGGCCCAGTGAGGTCGCACAGGCAAGTGCAGGGGGGGGAGGACCTGGTCTCTCGGAGGAGACACGCAAGCGCTCTCTCTCTCTCTCCACGCCTCCCTTACTGCCTACCCCCATCCACCCCTCTCCCTCACTCTCTCTCTCTCTCTCTCTCTCTCTTGATCGTCATCTTCTCCTTACTTCATCATCCTGTTCTCCATTTCCCTTTAGTCAAGCCGCATATGAAGCCTTCACTCTCCTAAAGCTCTGTGTTCGGCTGTAAATATCGAACTGTTTCGTGATTCATTTTATCTCATTTTCTCCCTACGTCTGAGAAAATTGCATTTTATGTTAAATATTATGAACTAAATGTTTATGTGATGTGAATCAAAACTAACATAGAATTTTAGTTAAATATTTTAGTGGTATATATGTAAATTAGTGCATTTACGGTATTTAAAACGATATTCCGTGTATTTAGTGCAACATTTACAGTATTTCATAAAATATTTACAGTGTTCGATACAATATTTATATCATTTAATTCAATATTAACAGTATTTAATACGGTATTTAACACAATTGGCTTTTAAGAAGGATAAATAACAATATGAGAATTATTCTTCCCGGTGAAGTAGCTATTTCTACTTAAAGTTAAGTAATTACTTCTTTGTATCGGCGTTAAATTGGTTTGTATAAGCATTGGATTTTATTGTAACTGGAAAGTTATTCCAGGATTTAGGATTTGTTTGGGGGGGGAGCATAGTATTTCTATTTTAGTTGATTTAAACTTTTGAAGTAAATAGATACTTGTTGCTTCTATGGTTGAAATCATACGGGGTAAAGAAGGGGGAGAGAAGGGGAAAAAAAGATGTTGAAGGAGATGTAAGGAGGGAGGGAATTACCCTACCCCCCCCCCCTTAGTATACTTATACATATATGTATACTAGGGGGGGGGGGAGGATTCCCAGCATTACCCGGGTCTGTCTCCCCCTCCCTATCTCCATCTATCTCTACTATCTAGCTACCTCTTAATTCCCGATTTTTCATAGGGTTTCTTGCTTAAATCTCTGATATAGAAAATTAAGTTAATTAACTTAACTCTTCAAAATCACACTTCAGACGAAGAAAATAAATAACATTACCATTAAGTAGAAAGAATATTATAACACATAAACTGAACCACCGACTGATGCCATGTGCTCAACTTTAAAAGTATTGGATTTTTTTTTTTTTTTTGCTGGGGTTCAGCTTCGTTATAGGGTAAATATTTAAAGTGAGAGATGCAGCTGGTTTCCTGCCTCTGGTTGGCTCCCGTGGCAACGCTAGGTCACGATAACCTCGCTTAATGTCAACGCAGAAGAACTCGAACATTCAGAATGAGACACTCTGGAATCTGTACACCAGTTGATTGACAGTTGAGAGGCGGGACCAAAGAGCCAAAGCTCAACCCCCGCAAGCACAATTAGGTGAGTACTGAATAGGTGGTAGAAGACGAAAGAAGAAGAAGATTAGATAAACTTGAAAACAGACAGGTGGAAAGGTTTTTTTCAGCCATTAAAAAGGACTAGGTTACAGTTACTTATATAAATCTTTACAGAGGCACATGCTGGAGGGTTTTGAAGGCAATTAGATTTCGATACAAAGAGCGAGTCGGTAGGACTTAAGAACTCCCATTAGGGGCTGCTAGAACTCCCATTAGGGGGCTGCTAGAACTCCCATTAGGGGGCTGCTAGAACTTCCATTAGGGGCTGCTAGAACTCCCATTAGGGGCTGCTAGAACTCCCATTAGGGGCTGCTAGAACTCCTATTAGGGCTGCTAGAACTCCTATTATGGGCTGCTAGAACTCCCATTAGGGGGCTGCTAGAACTCCCATTAGGGGCTGCTGGAACTCCCATTAGGGGCTCCTGGAACTCCCATTAGAGGGCTGCTAGAACTCCCATTAGGGGCTGCTAGAACTCCCATTAGGGGCTGCTAAAACTCCCATTAGGGGCTGCTAGAACTCCCATTAGGGGCTGCTAGAACTCCCATTAGGGGGCTGCTAGAACTCCCATTAGGGGCTGCCAGAACTCCCATTAAGGGGCTGCTAGAACTCCCATTAGAATTGCTAGAACTCCCATTAGGGGCTGCTAGAACTCCCTTTTGGGGGCTGCTAGAACTCCCATTAGGGGGCTGCTAGAACTCCCATTAGGGGGCTGCTAGAACTCCCATTAGGGGCTGCTAGAACTCCCATTAGGGGCTGCTAGAACTCCTATTAGGGCTGCTAGAACTCCTATTATAGGCTGCTAGAACTCCCATTAGGGGCTGCTAGAACTCCCATTAGGGGCTGCTAGAACTCCCATTAGGGGCTGCTGGAACTCCCATTAGAGGCTGCTAGAACTCCCATTAGGGGGCTGCTAGAACTCCCTTTAGGGGCTGCTAGAACTCCTATTATGGGCTGCTAGAACTCCTATTATGGGCTGCTAGAACTCCCATTAGGGGGCTGCTAGAACTCCCATTAGAGGCTGCTAGAACTCCCATTAGGGCTGCTAAAACTCCCATTAGGGCTGCTAGAACTCCCATTAGGGGCTGCTAAAACTCCCATTAGGGCTGCTAGAACTCCTATTATGGGCTGCTAGAACTCCTATTATGGGCTGCTAGAACTCCCAATAGGGGGCTGCTAGAACTCCCATTAGGGGCTGCTAGAACTCCCATTAGGGGCTGCTAGAACTCCCATTAGGGGCTGCTAGAACTCCCATTAGGGGCTGCTGGAACTCCCATTAGAGGCTGCTAGAACTCCCATTAGGGGGCTGCTAGAACTCCCATTAGGGGCTGCTAGAACTCCCATTAGGGGCTGCTAGAACTCCCATTAGGGGCTGCTAGAACTCCCATTAGGGGCTGCTGGAACTCCCATTAGAGGCTGCTAGAACTCCCATTAGGGGGCTGCTAGAACTCCCCTTAGGGGGCCGCTAGAACTCCCCTTAGGGGCTGCTAGAACTCCCATTAGGGGCTGCTAAAACTCCCATTAAGGGCTGCTAGAACTCCCATTAGGGGCTGCTAGAACTCCCATTAGGGGCTGCTAGAACTCCCATTAGGGGCTGCTAGAACTCCCATTAGGGGCTGCTAGAACTTCCATTAGGGGCTGCTAGAACTCCCATTAGGGGCTGCTAGAACTCCCATTAGGGGCTGCTAGAACTCCCATTAGGGGCTGCTAGAACTTCCATTAGGGGCTGCTAGAACTCCCATTAGGGGCTGCTAGAACTCCCATTAGGGGCTGCTAGAACTCCCATTAGGGGCTGCTACTCATGTGGTTCCCAATAGTATTTAGACCAGTTTAACTGGCGTCTGATATTATTCGATTAAGAATCCTGGGTAGTAAGTGAGCTTCTAGTTATAATCATTGTAAAGAGCCATTAATGACAAACCCATTAAACGCCAAGTTTGTCATTTCCACTCCCATTCATTTGTTTTCTCCTATTATTCTTACCTATCCCATTCTTCCTTCACCCCATTATTACACCCATCCGATCCGTACCTTTCTTCCTGTTCTTATATTTCGCCTTTCTCTTACCCTCTTCAAGTGTTGCCGTGGCGAAGGGGAAGATTTGCGGGGGAAAAAAAATTAATGAGTATTACCTGTAGTGGAGTGGAAGGTTTGGGAGTATTACCTGTAGTGGAGTGGAAGGTTTGGGAGTATTACCTGTAGTGGAGTGGAAGGTTTGCGAGTATTACCTGTAGTGGAGTGGAAGGCTTGCGAGTATTACCTGTAGTGGAGTGGAAGGCTTGCGAGTATTACCTGTAGTGGAGTGGAAGGCTTGCGAGTATTACCTGTAGTGGAGTGGAAGGCTTGCGAGTATTACCTGTAGTGGAGTGGATCCTTGCGAGTATTACCTGTAATGTCGGTGGAGAATTTTCCTAGATATGACAGGAATACAACACACAAGCCAATGACAAATGAGATTTCGGGTCAGACTGAAGTAAACGAGGACTGAAATACCCAAAAGAGAATGTTTCCGACTCTTTTAGAACCACTCTTTAACAATCGCTGAAAAATGGAACTTCCAGAGGAACATACAAGAGTGGGAGAACGAAAGAGGATTACGTTTAGAAACTTAACTTTATCCTAACTAAGAATTTGCATCGTGACCCATCTACAAGCCCTCATGATCCAGTGAAGAATGAAGATGTGAATGGACACAATCAGAGAATGTTCTGAACATAAAGAGTACCCAAATGAGCCACAGAGACATTAAAAAGAACTTTTTCGGTGTCAGTGTAGTTAGTAAGTGGAATGCATTAGGCAGTGATGTGGTGGAGGCTGGCTCCATACACAGTTTCAAGTGTAGATATGATAGAGCCCAGTAGGCTCAGGAACCTGTACACCAGTTGTTTGACAGTTGAGAGGCGGGACCAAAGAGCCAGAGCTCAAACCCCGTAAGCACAACTACGTATGTACATACACACACACCTAAGGTAAGGTAAGGTAATTATCAGGAGAAAGCAATAAGGCATACACACACACCTAAACAGGAACCTAAATAAAGAGGCATGTAGATCACTGTACACCACCTACGTGAGACCAGTCTTAGAGTATGCCACCCCGTCGCGGAGCCCATACCTAAATAAACACATAAAGAAACTAGAAAAGGTTCAGAAGCTTGCGACGAGGCTTGTCCTAGAATTGCGAAGGATGGGATACGAAGAGAGACTGAAGGAATTAAACCTGACGACGATAGAAAAAAAATTAGAGAGAATGGAGACATGACAGAGACGTATAAAATACTCAGGCGGATTGACAGAGTGGAAATAGCGAAAATGTTCAAAGTGAATAATAATAGAACAAGAGGGCATGAGGCTGGAGACTCAGATGAATCACAGAGATGTTAGAAAGTTTTCATTTAGCGTTAGATTAGTGAGGGAAATTAAATGAAATAAATGAACGAACTTGTAGAAGCAAACGCCAGTCATAACTATAAAAAAAAGATATAATAGGCAAATAAGACAGGAGTCATTGCTTTAGAGAACCGGCGGCTGGAAAGGCGGAGTCCAAGAGCTAAGCCTCGATCCTGCAGGCACAAACAGGTGAGTAAAAATAGATGAGTACACACAGACTCATGCACGCTGTAATCTTGAAGGCTCTCATGTCCCCCTCCCCCCCCCCCTCCCCCCCCTCCCCCCCCCTCCCCCCCCCCTCCCCCCCCCTCCCCCCCCCTCCCCCCCCCCCTCCCCCCCCCCCTCCCCCCCGCTGTGTAAAACATTAGAGAATAGGTAGGTAAACATTCCCTTTAAGCGCTGTGTTGGGGAAAATTCCTGTTTCTCCCCTTCCTCCTCCACCTCCCCCACACCCACACCCACACCCACACCAACACCCACACCCACTCTCACTCCACCATCCCTCCCCCAAAAAAGACCTTGTAGTCAACAGTAGCTTTCTCTTAACTCAGATTACTGTGTTAAATATAGAATTGCATTTCGTTTTTTATCTCACACACTCGCTCTCTCACTCATGCACTCACTCTCACGGTCATACCCTCACTCGCACTCCAATTCACTCTCAATTGTAATTTTACAATCACACACACACACACACACACACACACACACACACACACACACACACACTTCGCTGGAAGACAGAAGAGTTAGGGGGGACATGATCACCACATTCAAGATTCTGAAGGGAATTGATAGGGTAGATAAAGACAGTCTATTTAACACAAGGGGAACACGCACAAGGGGACACAGGTGGAAACTGAGCGCCCAAATGAGCCACAGAGATATTAGAAAGAACTTTTTTTAGTGTCAGAGTGGTTGACAAATGGAATGCATTAGGAAGTGATGTGGTGGAGGCTGACTCCATACACAGTTTCAAATGCAGATATGATAGAGCCCAGTAGGCTCAGGAATCTGTACACCTGTTGATTGACGGTTGAGAGGCGGGACCAAAGAGCCAGAGCTCAACCCCCGTAAACACAACTAGGTGAGTACACCTACACACTCACCCCTCACTCCTTCACTCACACGTGTTCTTTCACTCAATTTCACTTCAGCGCTCTTTCCTTCCTCTACATACACCTTTATCTCGTTCACCTTGCGCCTCTTCCTTCTATTTACGCCTGGGCCTGTTCTTCCTCCTCCTGCGATCGCTATACCCAGTTTTACCTGTCACCATTTTCATTGTTTTGCATGTCTGTGTTGGCGCTTTGAACTTTTTTCACATAAAATAGTTGTACATTTACACAAATGTACATACTCATTTGGTCAGTATTTCTCTCACCAAATCACGTAATTGTACAGGTGCGAACAAAGATCGTATTGATTATATGTACATTAAGCACTAACAACAGTGACGGTATTTTGAGATATTGATCAGTGAGCAATATAATGACACAGTTACCACAGGTATGATAATAACTGTGGAATTAGGTATTTCAACCTCTTGAAACATGCAACAATTCCCCGGTCGGCTGTTAACAATAGTCAAGCCGAGGACCTTAAAAAAAAAAAAAGCTCTGGGGCCAGATTCACGAAAGAACTTACGCAAGTACTTAAGAACGTGTACATCTTTCCTCAATCTTTTGACAGCTTTGGTTACATTTATTAAACAGTTTAAAAGCATGAAAACTTGCCAATCAACTGTTGTTATTGTTATAAACAGCCTCCTTGGTGCTTCGGAGCTCATTAATTGTTTAATAATTGTAAACAAAACCGTCAAAGATTGAGAAAAGATGTACAGGTTCGTAAGTGTTTGCGTAAGTGCTTTCGTGAATCTGGCCCCAGACCTTGAACAGAGCGCTGTACAATGGCGTGAAAGACGCTGTTCTAGTGACCTTTTGTCTGGAAGCAATTGAGGCACCAGACAGGGAAGTGGAGCCGGCGGTCCAGCGAAAAAAAAGCAAATCTATCGTAAAAAGAAAAATCTATCGTAGCAGGTTTCAAAACGGTGTTAATGCTCAGTAATTCATGAAGCAGACGAGAGAGAGATATGACCTGTTGGTGAGACAACAACTCCACCTGTGACTGCGTCAGCGGCGCCCCTGGCATCGCGGGTATTCAACTCTTAAGAGTAAATTAACTCAGAGGAACTTAACCTAACCTAACCTAACCTAACCTAACCTAACATATTCAACAAAGGACGACCTTTACACCACGGGGAAGCATCTGATCCCGATGCACAGTGGCCAGCATATATATATATATATATATATATATATATATATATATATATATATATATATATATATATATATATATATATAAACTAAACGTGACTAAATTAACAAATTTTGTTAGTTATATATATATATATATATATATATATATATATATATATATATATATATATATATATATATATATATATATATATATATATATATATATATATATATATATATATATAAGAGCACCGTGGTTCTGTCCAACAAGGGGCCAGATTCACGAAACAGTAACGCAAACACTTACGAACCTGTACATCTTTTCCACAATCTTTGGCGGCTTTGTTTACAATTATTAAACAATTAATGAACACCGAAGCACCACGAAGCTGTCTATAACAATAACAACAGTTCATCTAGAACTTTTCATGCTTGTAAACTGTTTAATAAATGTAACCAAAGCCGTCAAAGATTGAGGAAAGATGTACAGGGTTCGTAAATGCCTGCGTAACTGCTTCGTGAATCAGCCCCCCCAGCCACTGACCTAAGTGGCTGCATGGAGGTCCTGTTGTCGACAAATTACTCTGATTACGTGCAGAGTAACGGCATGCCGGACCACTCCAAAACCGTTTTCTACCCACGCAACGCGTTTTCTTTTATTTCCAAGGCAAGTGATCGCAGAAATATTTCGCATTGTTCTCGAAATCGAGGAAATAAAACCCGAATTCCGAGTTTGGGAATAAAACGCAAGTGATTTACTTGACAACGCCACTCAAGTCCCTCGACAACCTCTAATTGAACGCCAGACTTAGGGGCGTTGGTATGCTAGAGGAAGTGACGCTGGTATGCTAGAGGAAGTAGTGCTGGTATGCTAGAGGAAGTAACGTTGGTATGCTAGAGGAAGTGGCGTTGGTATGCTAGAGGAAGTGGCGTTGGTATGCTAAAGGAAGTGGCGTTGGTATGCTAGAGGAAGTAGTGTTGGTATGCTAGAGGAAGTGACGCTGGTATGCTAGAGGAAGTGGCATTGGTATGCTAGAGGAAGTGGCGCTGGTATGCTAGAGGAAGTGGCGCTGGTATGCTAGAGGAAGTAGTGTTGGTATGCTAGAGGAAGTGGCGGTGGTATGCTAGAGGAAGTGGCATTGGTATGCTAGAGGAAGTGGCGCTGGTATGCCAGAGGAAGTGACGCTGGTATGCTAGAGGAAGTGACGTTGGTATGCTAGAGGAAGTGACGCTGGTATGTTAGAGGAAGTAGTGCTGGTATGCTAGAAGAAGTAGTGGCCTGGTATGCTAGAGGAAGTGGCGTTGGTATGCTAGAGGAAGTGGCGGTGGTATGCTAGAGGAAGTGGCATTGGTATGCTAGAGGAAGTGGCGCTGGTATGCCAGAGGAAGTGACGCTGGTATGCTACAGGAAGTGACGTTGGTATGCTAGAGGAAGTGACGCTGGTATGTTAGAGGAAGTGACGCTGGTATGCCAGAGGAAGTGACGCTGTTATGCCAGAGGAAGTGACGCTGGTATGCTAGAGGAAGTGACACTGGTATGCTAGAGGAAGTGACGCTGGTATGCTAGAGGAAGTGACGCTGTTATGCTAGAGGAAGTGACGCTGGTATGCTAGAGGAAGTGACGCTGGTATGCTAGAGGAAGTGACGCTGGTATGCTAGAGGAAGTAGTGCTGGTATGCTAGAGGAAGTGACGCTGGTATGCTAGAGGAAGTGACGCTATTATGCTAGAGGAAGTGACGCTGGTATGCTAGAGGAAGTGACGCTGGTATGCTAGAGGAAGTAGTGCTGGTATGCTAGAGGAAGTGACGCTGGTATGCTAGAGGAAGTAGTGCTGGTATGCTAGAGGAAGTGACGCTGGTATGCTAGAGGAAGTAGTGCTGGTATGCTAGAGGAAGTAGTGCTGGTATGCTAGAGGAAGTGACGCTGGTATGCTAGAGGAAGTGACGCTGGTATGCAAGAGGAAGTGACGCTGGTATGCTAAGAGGAAGTAGTGCTGGTATGCTAGAGGAAGTGACGCTGGTATGCTAGAGGAAGTGACGCTGGTATGCTAGAGGAAGTGACGCTGGTATGCTAGAGGAAGTGACACTGGTATGCTAGAGGAAGTGACGCTGGTATGCTAGAGGAAGTGACGCTGGTATGCTAGAGGAAGTGACGCTGGTATGCTAGAGGAAGTGACACTGGTATGCTAGAGGAAGTGACGCTGGTATGCTAGAGGAAGTGACGCTGGTATGCTAGAGGAAGTGACGCTGGTATGCTAGAGGAAGTGACGCTGGTATGCTAGAGGAAGTGACGCTGGTATGCTAGAGGAAGTGACGCTGGTATGCTAGAGGAAGTGACACTGGTATGCTAGAGGAAGTGACGCTGGTATGCTAGAGGAAGTAGTGCTGGTATGCTAGAGGAAGTGACGCTGGTATGCTAGAGGAAGTGACGCTGGTATGCTAGAGGAAGTGACGCTGGTATGCTAGAGGAAGTGACACTGGTATGCTAGAGGAAGTGACGCTGGTATGCTAGAGGAAGTGACGCTGGTATGCTAGAGGAAGTGACGCTGGTATGCTAGAGGAAGTGACGCTGGTATGCTAGAGGAAGTGACGCTGGTATGCTAGAGGAAGTGACGCTGGTATGCTAGAGGAAGTAGTGCTGGTATGCTAGAGGAAGTAGTGCTGGTATGCTAGAGGAAGTGACGCTGGTATGCTAGAGGAAGTAGTGCTGGTATGCTAGAGGAAGTGACGCTGGTATGCTAGAGGAAGTGACGCTGGTATGCTAGAGGAAGTGACGCTATTATGCTAGAGGAAGTGACGCTGGTATGCTAGAGGAAGTGACGCTGGTATGCTAGAGGAAGTGACGCTGGTATGCTAGAGGAAGTGACGCTATTATGCTAGAGGAAGTGACGCTGGTATGCTAGAGGAAGTGACGCTGGTATGCTAGAGGAAGTAGTGCTGGTATGCTAGAGGAAGTGACGCTATTATGCTAGAGGAAGTGACGCTGGTATGCTAGAGGAAGTGACGCTGGTATGCTAGAGGAAGTGACGCTGGTATGCTAGAGGAAGTGACGCTATTATGCTAGAGGAAGTGACGCTGGTATGCTAGAGGAAGTGACGCTGGTATGCTAGAGGAAGTAGTGCTGGTATGCTAGAGGAAGTGACGCTGGTATGCTAGAGGAAGTAGTGCTGGTATGCTAGAGGAAGTGACGCTGGTATGCTAGAGGAAGTGACGCTGGTATGCTAGAGGAAGTAGTGCTGGTATGCTAGAGGAAGTGACGCTGGTATGCTAGAGGAAGTGACGCTGGTATGCTAGAGGAAGTAGTGCTGGTATGCTAGAGGAAGTGACGCTGGTATGCTAGAGGAAGTAGTGCTGGTATGCTAGAGGAAGTGACGCTATTATGCTAGAGGAAGTGACGCTGGTATGCTAGAGGAAGTGACGCTGGTATGCTAGAGGAAGTGACGCTGGTATGCTAGAGGAAGTGACGCTGGTATGCTAGAGGAAGTGACGCTGGTATGCTAGAGGAAGTGACGCTGGTATGCTAGAGGAAGTAGTGCTGGTATGCTAGAGGAAGTAGTGCTGGTATGCTAGAGGAAGTGACGCTATTATGCTAGAGGAAGTTCTAGCTCACTTCTAGTCTCCTAAACATACAAAAGTAGAGAACTTGAAGAACAAAATCCCCAAGTTAATTATGCAGTGAAAACTTTAAGTTATTCCGCAAAAGCTTGAAAAAGTTTTGACTTTGAGCATTATTCGAAAACTCCACTTTTAAGCGTTGGTGCTTGAGTGCCAGCTGACCCTTGAGTCTGGAGAACCAGGCTTTAGCTCCTGGAACCCGTCTACAATAGGACTTCCTATCAATACACGTCTCCAATCATATTTTCTCTCAATATTGGGGAACGAAATGATTGTGAATTTGTAACGCAAACATATTTCTGTTGCTCACATGACCCCAACATGCGAGGTGCTTCGTTGAAATATTTGTCCCCATAACTGACCACCGAGTGCTGTCGGGGTGTTGGGTAAAATGTTTGGCGACTTTCAATCCTTATGAACAGTGTGGTGTAGCAGGTTAAGTACTGGATATGATAAGGTGCATGGAGCCCTGGCTGTCTGGGTTCGAATCCATCAGGGGTGGGAGGAGTTTTCGGTTGCATATTGGCTTGGGGACCATTCCAGCTTGCTATATGTATATATACAGAGAGAGAGAGAAAGAGAGAGAGAGAGAGAGAGAGAGAGAGAGAGAGAGAGAGAGAGAGAGAGAGAGAGAGAGAGAGAGAGAGAGAGAGAGAGAGAAAGAGAGAGAGAGAGAGAGAGAGAGAGAGAGAGAGAGAGAGAGAGAGAGAGAGAGAGAGAGAGAGAGAGAGAGAGAGAGAGAGAGAGAGAGAGAGAGCCTCACTATAACACACACCCCCGGAGTAGTTATCACCCCTGTGATGGTCCAGAGGGACTGAGCCACAACCCTCAACTGACGTCACGTGGGCCGCCCGTGGTGACGTCACAGGAAAACAAACACTGCTTTTGTGGAGTTAAAAAGCATTTTTATTGTGGCGATTTTTTATTAATTTACTCTGGTCTCAGGTGTTGACCCTCGTACAGTGGGCTCTGTCTCTCTCTCTCTCTCTCTCTCTCTCTCTCTCTCTCTCTCTCTCTCTCTCTCTCTCTCTCTCTCTCTCTCTCTCTCTCTCTCTCTCTCCCTCCCTCTCTCTCTCTCTCTCTCCGCCCATATAAAAAAAAAAACATCCTATTCCATATAGAAGGGCCGTAGGCCTGGCAGAAGCCAGTCCTCACCACAGACAACGACCGGTTAAAGGGTTGTCTGTGGCGAAGGGACCTCCTCAAGCAAGTCCAACGGGTCCAATCCTTGCACAAACAACATGCCTTTCTTTGATGATATTGTTGAACCGTTGCAACAAGGACGCTTCTTACCTTCGCTTGGGCCTTCACGTGTATTCATCCTGACGTTAGAATGCAACAACACATTTTGTTGCTGTGTGGTTTATAACTCCGTGTTTGGGTGTATACACAAACACGGCTCTGCCAGGGAGATAAAACATTGTTATTTAAACAAAACGCGGAAAACATGAAAGCAGCGACATACATCACACCAAAAGAGGCAGTTTGAATAGAAGAAAATAGTACAATACCACTCAAACAAATCAAACAAGTCTGAAATCAACTCGTTCAGAGATTAACTTGAATACAAAAATAGACTAGCTCAGCTCAGTCGATTAAGGCAGTGTCTGGGATGCTCCCGGACGCAGGTTCGAATCCTCGTCACGGCCCTTGTGGATTTGTTCATTGAATACAAAAAAAGAAGAAGCACATGTGACTAAAATTACAATGTAATAATTTTAATTTGTTTTATTTAATAATGACTAAATGCTCAGGAACAAGGAGAAAACACCTCAAATGGCACTCATGTTGGCACTCTGAGAGTTAAGGCAGGATTTATATGTATTTAGGATTTGTATTTACTCTTGCATGAGAACTTTGACTCGGGCAAAAGTAAGTTCAATATTTACATTAATAAGAACTTTTGGTTTCAACAAGCGATTACGACGCAAAGCACAAGTTGTTAACAGAAACAGAGCACGAAATGTCTAACAAAAAAACACAAAGCCCGTTGCAAACTTAGAGCGCCAAGTTTCTAACAAAAATACAACCCTCGTCAGTTTCTAACATAAAACACCATTTTCTAACCAACATAGAACACCAAAAATTTCATACAAACTTCTCACTAAAGCAGGCGATGAGTCTCTCTTGCCTATGTATTGCCTGTCTCTACTTCCTCATCACAATCGACTTGAGAATGGTTCAGGACGGACCGAAACGTCGTCGTCCCTTCACCTT
>NC_091188.1:4698788-4713788 GCF_040958095.1 Procambarus clarkii | reverse complement strand
TACTGTCCCGGAAGGTTTCATTGCCGATATTACAAAGTACATATATCTAGGACGAGGTGAGAGATTTAACAATATCATACAAATGTCTCGTATATCTTATATACAAGATCTTGTATATCGTACACATGTCTCCCAACTTGTTCCGAAAACCTACTATAATGTTTCCAAATTTGTTCCCGCATTCTACGAATGCGTAATGTGTCTTTTTAAACTAGTTCCAAAACCTACCAATGTTAAATGCGTCTCCCAGACTTGTTCGAGAACTGATTACATTTTGGCGGAGTCATGGTTGTGTTCCAAGCGATAATTGCTTCGTCAAACGACATGCATGGCTACAGAGGGAGCTGCATGCTTTAAAAATTAATATTCCTCCAGTGCCAGGAAAAAATCGCTCGTATCTCGCCCGAAATAAGGCCCAATATTACTCTTGAATGAGATTTTAAAGTAGGAGAGAGAGAGAGAGAGAGAGAGAGAGAGAGAGAGAGAGAGAGAGAGAGAGAGAGAGAGAGAGAGAGAGAGAGAGAGAGAGAGAGAGAGAGAGAGAGAGAGAAAGAGAGAGAGAGAGAGAGAGAAAGAGAGAGAGAAAGAGAGACAGAGAGACAGAGAGAGAGAGAGACAGAGAGAGAGAGAGGGAGAGAGAGAGAGAGAGACAGACAGAGAGAGAGAGACAGAGAGAGAGAGAGAGAGAGAGAGAGAGAGAGAGAGAGAGAGAGAGAGAGAGAGAGAGAGAGAGAGAGAGAGAGAGAGAGAGAGAGGGGAACGGAGCGAGAAGGGAGGGGATGGGTGGTGAGGGAAGGGGAAGAGGGAAGGGGGGCTGCTATTGAATACATGTCCAAGCGGCTTTAAGGCATTGTAACGATCACTTTGTCCCCCTACTCTGGAGGAGGGGTTTGGGTGGGGGGGGACAATGGGGGAAGAGAGAGGTGGAGGTGGGGAAGCGTTGTGGTAGTGACGGTGGCTGTGGTAGGAACGATAGCCATTATATCTAAATCTATAACCATAGATAGAGAGAGATATATAGATTTAGATATATTCCTTCAAAAACACAGTAACATTTAACTTCCCACTCTAATTATTTGTTTCATTAATAATATTATTCTGTGATGTACATAATGGGAATTAGTGTTATTAGTGCTAACTTTTTTATGACACTAAGGGGGTCGTCACCCCCCTCCTCCCTTAGTGTTGGCTATACAAATGGTGGGTAGTCTGTACCTGGAAGCATCTCTGGCCCAGGCAGCAGATGGGAATGCATTGGAGAGTACTGAGTCCTTGCAACAGTATGTGTCTTTCATATTTTCTTTCATTGCTGACAGATGCTAGCTGGGATGATATGACAGATGCAGCATCTTTACCTGTTGCTGATGTAACATCTGCACTCTCTCTCTCTCTCTCTCTCTCTCTCTCTCTCTCTCTCTCTCTCTCTCTCTCCCTCTCTCTCTCTCTCTCTCTCTCTCTCTCTCTCTCTCTCTCTCTCTCTCTCTCTCCCTCTCTCTCTCTCTCTCTCTCTCTCTCTCTCTCTCTCTCTCTCTCTCTCTCTCTCTCTCTCTCTCTCTCTCTCCCTCTCTCTCACTCTCTCTCTCTCTCTCTCTCTCTCTCTCTCTCTCTCTCTCTCTCTCTCTCTCTCTCCCTCTCTCTCTCTCTCTCTCTCTCTCTCTCTCTCTCTCTCTCTCTCTCTCTCTCTCTCTCTCTCTCTCTCTCTCTCTCTCTCTCTCTCTCTCTCTCTCTCTCTCTCTCTCTCTCTCTCTCTATCTCTCTCTCTTATGCCTCGTATGGGCCAATAGGCCTTCTGGAGTTACTTTTATTCTTATGTGCTTTTTCTTAGTCTGCAATTTCATGCGTTGCATGTCTGGTGTTTTGATCACATAGACTGTACGTGGACGCTCACTGCATCGTCGTCTGCGTCGTGTTTCTTGGGTTGAAGAACGAGTCCTTTACTTTAAAGTCCTCTCCGACGATAGTAAAGAAATCCTTTGTCTGACGAACTAAATCTCAGTGATATTCTGGTTCGTTTGTTTGTTTGTTTGTAGAAGATTATATAACATTGTAAGTAGGCAGCTTGTGCACCAACTCCTTCATCACAACTTACTGAATCCGCTGCGTTCGTGTATCGGAATCTTGGACTTCTTCATTGTAATGCAGTCTTAGTCTTCACGGAGCTTTGAAGAGTCTTATATTTTTGTTTTCTAGCATTGGGTACTTTATATGCTTTAACGTGTTTGTGTGTTTCTTGCAAGAGTGCAATGTATGTTGCAACTATGTAAAGTCTTGTCTTTAATAGGTGGGTCTGGTGGTCGAACCCTTAAGGACCTTCCACTGTATTCTTTGGAGAGATTACCCTTTGATGACGACTTGACACAATCGACTTGAGAATGGTCCAGGACGGACCGGAACGTCGTCGTCCCTTTACCTTCTAGTGTGTGGTCTGGTCAACATATTTTAGCCACGTTATTGTGACTCCTCGCCTGCAGATTCCCCTTTATTCCTCCTATGTGATCTGCAGCTTTCTTCTGGCATATAAAGCATTGCTTTATGTATCTACCTTTGGTGTGGGAGCCGGTCGGCCGAGCGGACAGCCCGCTGGACTTGTGATCCTGTGGTAATGGGTTCGATCCCAGGCGCCGGCGAGAAACAATGGACAGAGTTTCTTTCACCCTATGCCCCTGTTACCTACCAGTAAAATAGGTACCTGGGTGTTAATCAGCTGTCACGGGCTGCTTCCTGGGGGGTGGAGGCCTGGTCGAGGACCGGGCCGCGGGGACACTAAAAAGCCCCGAAATCATCTCAAGATAACGTCAAGATGCCTATTGCTTATCATACTATGTGTTCTTTCCATTGGCCATCTGCTTTCTTTTGGGCAATTTTGCTATAACTCGGTTTTCTTTTCAACCTTTTACTTTCTACTGCTGGTGTTTTAAGGTTCTGAGAACAAGGCTCTAGGAATTAGAAAACTAAAATAAAAAAGGATAAGGACAATTCTGGCAATGAGGCAGTCCATAACTTCACTCAAATATTAAACGCAGCTTTGACTGCAGGACTATTGCTTAGTTAAAAGAAAAACACTATTTCATGTCAGAAAATCACACCGACACAAAATGAAAAGCTACGGCCCCTTTTCTCCCGGTCGAAACACAAGCAAAGTATTAAGAAAACAGTGGATAAACGACCAGTGAAGTTCATGAAAGAGGAGCCAAAGTATGACACGAGACAACGAGCATTCTGCGAGCTGCAGAGACCTTTAAGCACCGCCACCATGATCCATGAAAATATGACGAGAAAACAGCAATGCAATGTGGCAATGCGATGCCTTGGACGGAGTCTGGGCCGTCGGTATAAAATACAGGATATTACAGCGGTGTCTGCCACGGAGTTTAGGGGTCCCCCAATATTAATATAGTCAGGTATGCCAGCATCGCAACCAGAGATAGTGGATGGTCTCCTTCCTCCCCCAGCCTCTGGCTCTCAGCTGCTGAGAGGGACGCCAGCCAGGGCTGCTGAGAGGGACGTCAGCCAGGGCTGCTGAGAGGGACGTCAGCCTAGGCTGATAGTTGGGACTGACAGCTAATACCCCCAACGTAATATTCCTCCATAATGTTCAGTGTCAGCTTAACGTCTTTCTGTTGGATTGTCTGCACAAGAGCGGCCAGGAATGGCTCTCCCGGGCACCGCCGGGTAGCCCCCCCCCCCTTAGTATGTGTGAAGGTACATATCAGTATTTACCAATCAGCGTCCACGGGGGAGTGAGGTCTGTCTCTTCTACCCCCGCCTACCAGCCTTGTAACTTTTGCGTTTCAACTTAACTGCTTTGACTTTCAGATTCTTTCTCGAATCAGGCATTAGAGTTGTGGATGGAGGTGGCTTCCACAGTTTCTTTTTTTTAGCGCATTCCACTTGGTAACTGCGTACCTTTGGGACCTTGCGAGTACAGGGTGTCCCTGTACGTCCCTTCGGCTCATTTGGGCTTCCTGGATCCACTTGTGTCCTCTAGTCCTCCTTTCTCTCAGCGAGTTTGCAATTCATTAAATCATTCGGACACAAACACACACAAACACATGCACACACACATTCAAACACCCTCATACACGCGTAAACACACACACATGATCATGAAAAAAACATGATCACTACCTACAAAATTCTCAGAGGAATTGAGAAAGTAGATAAAGATTAACTGTTTAACACGGGTGGTACGCGTACATAGGAACACAGGTGGAAACTGAGTACTCAAATAAGCCACAGGGGCGTTAGAAAGAACTTTTTCAGTGTCAGAGTAGTTAACAGGTGGAATGCATTAGGCAGTGATGTGGTGGAGGCTGACTACATACACAGTTTCAAGTATAAAT
This sequence comes from Procambarus clarkii, assembly GCF_040958095.1. Taxonomy (NCBI): domain Eukaryota; kingdom Metazoa; phylum Arthropoda; class Malacostraca; order Decapoda; family Cambaridae; genus Procambarus; species Procambarus clarkii. The sequence continues at coordinate 4,709,445 of NC_091188.1, read as the reverse complement.
ATGATAGAGCCCAGTAGGCTCAGGAACCTGTACATCAGTTGATAGATAGTTGAGAGGCGGGACCAAAGAGCCAGAGCTCAACCCCCGCAAGCACAACTAGGCAGTACACACACACGCACACACACACACACGCACACACACACACACACATCTGTCAATTAGCATATCTGAATCGGAAAATGATATATATCTTTCCTCCAAAAGAGACACTTTAAAATAGTTGTTTTCAAAAGTGATTGAAAAACAAACATGTCGACGGAAGACAACATCACATACGGTGATAGAAAATGTCTAAAAACTCACCAAAAATAACAGATAAATAATTCATAACTAATCACTAACTTGCGATCCCTGTTCTCAGTCTAATCTCGAGTAATGAGACCAAACTTAAGACAGGCATCTAGTGAGATACGCGGTCTCATCGTTTTGTTCAAAGTGCTCAAAGTACATACAAAGTACCAAACAAGCGATGTGGTAAGTGTAACTACCAGACAGGAAGTTCCCTTTACACCAATAGAGTAATTTTGCACGTTCTTATCTCCAGAAATACGCGAAATTCTGCACTTATTTTTTCCACCAAACTGGCGACCAAAACGTTCTATTACTTCAACAATTAAAAAATCTCACAAATGAACGGTTGCCAACAAACAACAATATTTAAGTTGTAGTAACCCCCCCCCCCCTATATTGCCACTGATAAGTTCAGAAAAAGTCCAGTTTCATCTTGCAACATCGTTAGACTCTTCCAGATATCATAGTTCCAGCTTGCAACTGCAGAGAGAACTTTACCAAGTGACGACTTAACAAATACACGATAATGAGATAAGATAAAGATAAGCTTTGAGAATTAACCTGTAAATGTAAATTACCTATAACAAGAGAATCCTTATAAAAATAAATGATCCATGTAAACCAAAAAACTTCTCTCTTGAAATCCAGGAAGGAGGAGATTTGTGTTCCATAAGCGGCGACAGTTTTCACCACGACGAACGAGGAAGAGCCGGAAGCGACAGCCATCACGGCCAAGCGTCGATTGGCCGACAGCGTCTCTCCCAGCACCTTATCAAATAAAATTCTTGACCGAGAGAGAGAGAGAGAGAGAGAGAGAGAGAGAGAGAGAGAGAGAGAGAGAGAGAGAGAGAGAGAGAGAGAGAGAGAGAGAGAGAGAGAGAGAGAGAGAGAGAAAGGTTATCAACAAATATATTCTCATATATGTGTCCGAGAGACGTCTTTTACCTTGTCCGAGGCCAAAGGAATGGTTGACCAAACCACACACACTAGAAAGTGAAGGGACGACGACGTTTCGGTCCGTCCTGGACCATTCTCAAGTCGATTGTGAGAATGTCGAATTGTCTCACAATCGACTTGAGAATGGTCCAGGACAGACCGAAACGTCGTAGTCCGTTCACTTTCTAGTGTGTGGTTTGGTCAACATATTTCAGCGACGTTATTGTGACTTCTCGTTTGCAAAGGAATGATGATCAACTTTGGCGTGCGTCTGGGTGTTCACCTTCTAGTGTTCACCACCTGGTGTTCACCACCTGGTGAACACCTCCTGGTGAACACCTCCTGGTGAACACCTCCTGGTGAACATCATATAAAAACCCTTAACAGCTCTCAGAATCCCTGTGAAAATATGTATAAACACTAGGGGAAATAAGTCCTGATGATAATTCTATAATTTCACTGAACGGTTAACATTCCAGGAATTAACATTAATAATTAGCGTCCGGATATGTTCAGTGATGCGTGAGAAACAATGAAGAAAATTACAGTAAAGTTTGCAATATGTTTGAGCTTGTCGCAACATGGATGGGTGATCGTGGGATTGACCGGCGCAGTCATGTCTAGGTCCTTCAGTCTCTCTTCACTGCTAAGGCGTCTTAGCTCAGGAAGGAGCCATGGTGTATATCACTGAACTCTTCTCTCCTTTGGCTTCATTTGTGTTTAGGTACAGGGGATCCTTGCCAGGGGCAGCATACTCAGTGATCTATGCCAGGGGCAGCATACTCAGGTACCCATGCCAAGGGCAGCATACTCAGGAACGGGTGTGTGTTCACCCCTGGCCAAGCTAAGCAAAGCAATATCCACAAAAAACTCAGTGCTAGGAGCAGCAGATCACACCATTAAACAAACACACACAGTCATCAAAAACACAGCACCACCACACCCACCCACCACAGGCACAGCACCACCACACACAGCCGCCACAGACACAGCACCACCACCACCCACCCACCACAGGCACAGCACCACCACTCACACTACAAACACATCACCACACACACACACTCACACTACAAACACATCACCACACACACACACACACACACACACACTACAAACACACCACTACACACATCTAAAACACTGACTTTTCACTAAATTGTCCCTAGCACAGCGAACCTGTGTCCGCTGTCGTGTGTCGGGGAGAGACAGGCAGGGCGGCAGCCAGCGACGCGCGGTGGGGACGCAAATGGTCTTCAGGGAACACTCTAGGTGTTGGAGATTGTCTCCCCAAGCCTCTCCGAATTGGCGGTCGAACGCGAATGAGCACCAGTGATTATCTGGGAAATGGTGATGTTTGTGATGGGGTAAATGTTAGTGGCATTCTCAGCGGGTGATGGTGAAAGGTTAGCAGTGATAGCGTTGATGGTGAAGGTAGTACTCATCATCATCACCACCTGTTTGTACTTGTAAAAGGGGAGAACTACGGCTCTTGGGTCCCGCCTGTCAGTCCTTAATCGATTGGTGCATAAATTCAAGAGCCTATTAGGCTCTGTCATACCTACATTTATAGCTGTGAATGGAGTTTGCCTCCACCACTTCACTTCTTAGCGCACTGCGTCTGTTCACCATCTTGAAATTGAAAACGTAATGTCTCCGTGACTCACTTAAATACTTAGTTTCTGGGTTCGCGAAATAATCTGTGGTGGTGATGCGTTCTCTATTCCATTCCCCTTTTTTGGTGACGTGAGGAGTAACTTTAGTATTTCTTCGTTAAACATTCGTCTCAGCCCTGAGACAAGTCTGGTGGCAGACCGTTTTCCAGCGCCTTTCATGTTTAATGAAAGACACCCACGATCTTGAGGTTATCTTGAGATGATTTCGGGGCTTTAGTGTTCCCGCGGCCCGGTCCTCGACCAGGCCTCCACCCCCAGGAAGCAGCCCGTGACAGTTGACTAACACCCAGGTACCTATTTTACTGCTAGGTAACAGGAGCATAGGGTGAAAGAAACTCTGCCCATTGTTACTCGCCGGCGCCTGGGATCGAGCCCAGGACCACAGGATCACAAGTCCAGTGTGCTGTCCGCTCGGTCGACCGGCTCCCACACTGTGGGATGGTAACACGTATTTAACACGTATTTAACACGTATACGGTAACACGTAACACGATGGTAACACATATTCCAAAACTTGTCTGAAATAGTTAGTACACAACGTTCTGAAAGACTCTTCGTTCAGATTGAATGACTGAATGATATAGAGGAGAAGATGCCCATGGGGCGAGCCATGAAGTGGGGACAGCTGAAGAGAAGTCGGTGAACAAAATTCAGACTGTTTGTTGCTGTTTAAGATTCGCTACTTGGAACAAAAAGTTCCAAGTAGCACGGGCTATGGTGAGCCCGTAGTGGACTTTTTCTGTATGAAATTCAGACTCTTAATGGCAATTTTTATCCTATATGCAGCTGATGACATTCGTTTGATGTGAGCTCCGGGTGACAAGGTCCTTGTAATGTTAACTGCTCCCCTTCCATTAAGCCTTTGTTTCTCTCCGATTCCAAAAGGATTTATTCAACCATGTTGTACCTTATGTCTGGCATCTTGTTCTCCTGAACCAAGCTTTATTTATTTGTACTTGAGTAAAACCCAAGCAGCCCTTTGCTCGACCGATTTTTCTTCAGTTAGACCCGATTATAATATCGTTACTTTCAGGATTCCAATATTTTGATCCTATTTTAATATCTCTCCTCTTAAAGTAACTCTTTCTTTCTTCTCGAGAAGAAAGAAAGAGTGCTCCTTTCTCCACCGGAGCAGCACTTACCCTGACACTCCTGCCTCTTTCTGTATTTCATGCATTAGTCTCCAGGGACGCACTTACCCTGACACTCTTCCCTCTTTCTGTATTTCATGCATTAGTCTCCAGGGACGCACTTACCCTGACACTCTTCCTTCTTTCTGTATTTCATGCATTAGTCTCCAGGGACGTACTTGTCGAAGGCAAATTTCAGTCCCAAAAAGCATACAATCCGCCAACTCTTCTCAATCTCCAGATATTCTATTCACTCCTGTCTTACGTTCTTTTCCGTCACTTCTCACGATATGTACGTGAGGAACGTTGGCCTGTGGTTTAATGCCCTCCATCTGCCGCCCTTCTTGTATATGGCGACTACTTTGGCCGTCTTCCAACTGCCTGGTAGTTCTCCCGTTTCCGGTGACGTTATTTATTACAGTAAGTGGATAGCTTTCTCCCTATTCTCTTTGACCAGGGACAAATTTGCGCCCGCACACACACACACACACACACACACACACACACACACACACACACACACACACACACACACACACACACACACACACACACACACACCACACACACACACACACACACACACACACACACACACACACACAAGGGGACACAGGTGGAAACTGAGTACCCAAATGAGCCACAGAAAGAACTTTTTTAGTGTCAGAGTGATTGAAAAATGGAATGCATTAGGCAATGATGTGGTGGAGGCTGACTCCATACACAGTTTCAAATGAAAATATGATAGAACCCAGTAGGCCCAGGAACCTATACACCTGTTGATTGACAGTTGAGAGGCGGGACCAAAGAGCCAGAGCTCAACCCCCCGCAAGCACAATAAAGTGAGTACCCACTCCCCCCAGCAGCTCGGGGCCTCGCTGGAATATTACTACCACCGAGGGAGATTTGCTCTTCTATTCAAGAGCTTTCCTTGGAATGGAGATAAGGCGAGAAGCAGTGGAGTGATTCAGAGCGAGTAGTGTTGGGAGTCAGTCAAGTCAAGTTAAAATGAAGTTAGAGAGTTAGTGCAGCAAGGCTAGTAGACGAAGCATGAAGACCAAGAACCATACACGACCTTCTCTGTCACTGTTCGGTAGATATGAAGACAACCACCACTACGACGACCACCAGCAACACTACGACCACCACCAGCAACACTACGACCACCACCAGCAACACTACGACCACCACCAGCAACACTACGACCACCACCACCACCACTACGACCACCACCAGCAACACTACGACCACCACCAGCAACACTACGACCACCACCAGCAACACTACGACCACCACCAGCAACACTACGACCACCACCACCACCACTACGACCACCACCAGCAACACTACGACCACCACCAGCAACACTACGACCACCACCAGCAACACCACGACCACCACCAGCAACACTACGACCACCACCAGCAACACTACGACCACCACCAGCAACACTACGACCACCACCAGCGTATATGAACAGAAGTAAACACGGCCTGCAATATAACCTTACGCAGCAATATGGACATCCCACATACATGAGTTTGGGATAAAAGTGGTCAATATGAACACTTAGCGCCGTTTTCTGTCGTAATTTAACAATTGCAATTATGGTCACACTATACGTCACGTTTTCCGTTTGAAAGTTAAAGGCTCGTTTTATTGTGATTGAGGTAATTCACGTTCCCTCATGTTATTATTTATTGCTGTTCAGTTTGTAAACGGAAAGCTGGCGTTAACAGGAGGACACTGTATGAGTGTGTGTGTTTTATGGTACTCGTTTATGCTACCGTTCTGGTTTGTTGATGGTGTGGATGTGGTGGTTGTGGTTGGCGTGGTTGTGGTTGGCGTGGTTGTGGCTGTCGTGGTGGCCGCATTTGAGGTCGTCGTCGTAAGCGTGGTTGTCGTCCTCGTCGTCGCTGAGCCATAAAATGTATTAGTCGGTGATTATCACACGAAGGTTGAACCCTTGAACACTTCTCTACGATTTATTTGGGGATCATCGTACATATGGATGTATATGTAACTTCTTCTACACACAAAAGCCAAAATCTAGCTACATTATCCTCTCAACCCCCTCTCCCCCCCCCCCCCCTTCCTCTGCTCTCAACCCCCTTACCCCCTATCTACCCTCAACCCCCCTCCTCCCACCTCTACTCTCAACCCCAATCCCGTACATCCACACACTACTACCCCCCCACCCACCCTCTCTAAACAGAATCCAATTCCCCTGTCTTCCCTACTCCCAATTCCTGCTGCCAACCCGTTCCCAAATCCCTTCCTCCCACCTCCTTCTCCCCCACGCATACCTCCCCACCCTCCTCCAACACTCCTCTCCACCCTCCCAGAGCAAGGTCCCCAATACAGTTATTGCAACGTAATTACCTAAGTGTAATTACCTGTGTAGTTACAGGATGGGAAATACGTTCGTCGTGTCTCGTCCTTCAGGTAATCTTCTTGTACTCTGACGCTTCTTGTACTCGAAATTCGTATGTTTTGTGTGTGGACCTTTATTTTAATTGTGATTTAGTACACTACACACAGAAATCACAATTGCGTGATGCATCAAATGAACAAATCCACAAGGGCCGTGACGAGGATTCCGTGACGAGAGTTCGAATCCTCATCACGGCCCTTGTGGATTTGTTCATGTGATTTAGTGTAATGTAAATGTACTACTCAAAAACCCCGTGTTCTATAATTTAAGTGATCTGCTGTGTATTGTTAGGATTTGATTGCATGATCTTTCTCATTTTGAGGGACTTAGAGCCTAGAGAAGGGCTCTGACTGATGTTAAACAGGGGGGCAACCCACATCAGACAGGTAAATTTCAGGTATCTGTCTATAATGTTAGGTGAGCAGGTGAATCAGATGATATGTAATATGGCCACAAGTCTCGTTCTGGCAGAGAATCGAACTCTTCACCTGCTCACCTAACATTATAGACAGATACCTGAAATTTACCTGTCTGATGTGGGTTGCCCCCCTGTTTATCATCAGTCAGAGCCCTTCTCTAGGCTCTAAGTCCCTCAAAATGAGAAAGATCATGCAATCAAATCCTAACAATACACAGCAGATCACTTAAATATATATATATATATATATATATATATATATATATATATATATATATATATATATATATATATATATATATATATATATATATATATATATCTGCTATGTAAACAGAGGCTCCGGAGCATTGAACACCATACTGGTTATCTCAGTCAATGAAAAGTGAGCTGTGAAAGCACCAATAAATATGAAAGAGCTCTCAGGAGAAAACCTTGGGAAACTGGTTTAATAACTTCCACAATCTTTAACTTTGAACTTTAAATTCTAACTTGAGCAAAGTCTTGAAGTTTTCTGTTCCACTGGGTATGTGCATGGGCTTTGTAGCGTCGAACTTCAGCTCCTGAGCCCCGTCTTTACACATATTATTCGGTGGTTGCATTGATTCAATACATAATGTTCGGTCTGCCTTGGCAATATATCCTACTTTACCTTAAAGTTTTATTGATATATATTTATTGAGTTTTATTGATAGGATAATTCTGAAGACTCTGTCATTGAATGTTGTTTTATTTGCCTGTTCTTAAGTAAAAAGGTTTTTCTCAGGTTATCTAATGTAATTCATTTTACATTTTTTTGTGACTCATCTACTCATTTTTTTAGCTTCTATCTGCGACCACTCGTTCCCCTGATCTTTACCTGAAACTCCCTGTTCTTGTTACTCTTAGATTATTTTCTTAATATGTTATTTATCTGAATCATGGTTCTTTAAAATTTAATTTAATAACTCTGTCCTCATTCCTCTGGTTTCGAATTTTTGGTATCAGTCTCCTTGCAAACTTTGGGACTTTGGCAATATTGTTTTGGTTCCCAGTAGTATGCAGGATCCATGCTATGTTAGACCACATACTCCAATATGGTGTATCATAGGTTGTAATGTGTGTTTGCGTGTGTGTGTGTGTGTGTGTGTGTGTGTGTGTGTGTGTGTGTGTGTGTGTGTGTGTGTGTGTGTGTGTGTATTCACCTAGTTGTACTCACCTAGTTGTGATTGCGGGGGGTTGAGCTCTGCTCTTTCGGCCCGCCTCTCAACTGTCAATTAACTGTTTCTACTACTACTATTTTTTCCCCACACCCCACACACACACACACACACCAGGAAGCAGCCCGTGACAGCTGACTAACTCCCAGGTACCTGTTTACTGCTAGGTAACAGGGGCATAGGGTGAAAGAAACTCTGCCCATCGTTTCTCGCCGGCGCCCAGGATCGAACCCGGGACCACAGGATCACGTGTACAGCGTGCTGTCCGCTCGGCCGGCCGACTCCCTTGTGTATGTGTGTGTGTGTGTGTGTGTGTGTGTGTGTGTGTGTGTGTGTGTGTGTGTGTGTGTGTGTGTGTGTGTGTGTGTGTGTTGGTTATTTCTTGAAGCAAGCGACCCTTTATTATATATATGAATTTAATGTATAAATAGGAGCTGCCTCCCAACGACCATTACTACTTTTATAGATTTTATTCTTGTGCTCGTGTCGCATAAAAGTTTGATAAAATGTCGCTCCGACAAATCTTCGTCGAATGCATAAAAAATGAAGAAAGTCGGCATAAGTCAATCTCGCTGCAAAAGACTAAAATTTATTAATTTACATAATTCCAGCGCTAGAGACCCCACGAAATTATGATCAAAAGACTGTGAGCCACAGAGCGTTGGGGGAAAGACTGTTGACTGGAATCTTTTGTGAACGAGCGATGCTAAAAAGGAGCTGTACCGGCACGTGTGTGTGTGTGTTTGAGGGGGGAGGGAGGAGGCAAACACGCATCTCTTTACTCTCAGACGTAAACAAACAGAAGGCAGCTCATCTTCACCAAAGCCCCAGAAAGCCGCCGTAAGATAGCGGAGCGTACGAGTTCCCAGTCAAAACAGTCCGTGGAGTGGAGAGAGCGAGAGTTTAGCGAGGTCGACCACGACACTACCCTTGCTAGGGTAGGCGCGGAGAATGAGAAATGAACGAGATCGCTTAGACGCAAGAGAGGGGGAGGAGCTGGGATCATTATCCCCCCCCCCCCTCCTCCCTCATCTCCACTCACACCCAGGTGTGTCTTCTCATGATGCTGCAGTCGTGCTGCACTAAAATTGTATATATCAATTATCGCGTTGAAGTGATAATTGGCTACACTTTAGTGTAGGCTACAGACGTAAACACTTTAGTGTAGGCTACAGACGTAAACACTTTAGTGTAGGCTACAGACGTAAACACTTTAGTGTAGGCTACAGACGTAAACACTTTAGTGTAGGCTACAGACGTAAACACTTTAGTGTAGGCTACAGACGTAAACACTTTAGTGTAGGCTACAGACGTAAACACTTTAGTGTAGGCTACAGACGTAAACACTTTAGTGTAGGCTACAGACGTAAACACTTTAGTGTAGGCTACAGACGTAAACACTTTAGTGTAGGCTACAGACGTAAACACTTTAGTGTAGGCTACAGACGTAAACACTTTAGTGTAGGCTACAGACGTAAACACTTTAGTGTAGGCTACAGACGTAAACACTTTAGTGTAGGCTACAGACGTAAACACTTTAGTGTAGGCTACAGACGTAAACACTTTAGTGTAGGCTACAGACGTAAACACTTTAGTGTAGGCTACAGACGTAAACAATTTAGTGAAGCCAAGCACATGTTTATATTTTATTGATGGCATGATAAAATAGTTCAAGCTGTTGATTGTCAATAGGTTGAAGTATTGTGTCTCTTTATATATCAAGTTAACTAAAACATCTTAGTTAGTATGATAACAAAAAAGGTTTTAATGCTATTAATTGCAGAGTAATTCTTATTGGAAATATATAATGATATAGGCTGTCTTGAGATGATTTCGGGGCTTTAGTGTCCTCGACCAGGCCTCCACCCCCAGGAAGCAGCCCGTGACAGCTGACTAACTCCCAGGTACCTATTTACTGCTAGGTAACAGGGGTATCAGGGTGAAGGAAACTCTGCCCATCGTTTCTCGCCGGCACCCGGGATCGGCTCCCCAGGCCGGTAGCTGGCCAAGCTAATGGATAAATAGAACTGAGATTAAGCAAATCAAAAAAGTTGTTTATAAGTAATTTGACTGGTGACTAACAATCAAGTAGACAGTAAACTGAAGCTAATACAATAAACAGTTTTTTTAGCTTCATTTGAAGATCTTTTGAGTCTTTCTTTATTCAGGTAATTAATACTCAAATTTTGGCCGCCATTTATGAGGTTGGACTATGACTAATTCAAAGGTATTCCCAAACATTTAACTCAATAAAATAATACAGATGTATTTTTATTCTCGGTATTTTTTTTGCCTGTTTATCATACGTCAATTTAACCTTCTATGGAATTAACCCGTAGGACGAGAGAGAGAAAAGTCGTATAACCCCTCGCTAAGTATATGGAAATATATGCTGACCGTCATTCAACATCACGCCCACCACCACAACCACAACCACAACCACTATAAAACCAGCTCTCAGCCACCACCACCACCATGCCCGTCCACCACCACCACCTGTCCATCTACTTTGGCGCCTGCTAGTGATGGAAGCACGTCAAACGGATGGGTAAAATGCTTACAGATCGTCACAA
>NC_091188.1:4613788-4693788 GCF_040958095.1 Procambarus clarkii | reverse complement strand
TGAAGTGGTCGCCTCGTTGGGTGGCCTGCTTGGTAGTTAGGGGCTATTGTAATGATTGCATTGTTCAACTTACTGTGTGACTCGGAGCTGAGTTAGACAGAAGCACTCACAGTGTGTTACCTGTACTTCCTGACAGTGTGTTACTTGCACTAACAGTGTGTTACTAACATTTACTGCATTTTGTTACTAGAAGGGTGAGTGACAACTACTGTACCAAGAAAGTAATCAATGTAGTCTTCATTTCGTAATGCCAGTAACCTAACCCGCATATATATATATATATATATATATATATATATATATATATATATATATATATATATATATATATATATATATATATATATATATATATATATATATATTATTAAATATGACCGAAAAAGTAAGATTAATAATTCTAACACGAATTTTCTCAATCTTTCGTACATTATGCTTCACTGTTGGAGGTAAATCAAAAATCACTTCTCCAAAATTCATTTTTATTTCTAGTCTGACGCGACACGGGCGCGTTTCGTAAAACTTATTACATTTTCAAAGACTTCACAAATACACAACTGATTAGAACTTGCGTTTCCCTGATTTTATATCTACATTTGAGTGAGGTGGGAAGGGTGATGTGGCATTACATTTGAGTGAGGTGGGAAGGATGATGTGGCATTACATTTGAGTGAGGTGGGAAGGATGATGTGGCATTAACACAAGACAGAACACTAGAGGATATTAATAGGGTATTAAAAGTATCAACACAAGACAGAACACGAAACAATGGGTATTGAATAGAAGTGTTTGTAGAAAGCCTATTGGTCCATATTTCTTGATGCTTCTATATTGGAGCGGAGTCTTGAGGTGGGTAGAATATAGTTGTGCAATAATTGGCTGTTGATTGCTGGTGTTGACTTCTTGATGTGTAGTGCCTCGCAAACGTCAAGCCGCCTGCTGTCGCTGTATCTATCGATGATTTCTGTGTTGTTTACTAGGATTTCTCTGGCGATGGTTTGGTTATGGGAAGAGATTATATGTTCCTTAATGGAGCCCTGTTGTTTATGCATCGTTAAACGCCTAGAAAGAGATGTTGTTGTCTTGCCTATATACTGGGTTTTTTGGAGCTTACAGTCCCCAAGTGGGCATTTGAAGGCATAGACGACGTTAGTCTCTTTTAAAGCGTTCTGTTTCGTGTCTGGAGAGTTTCTCATGAGTAGGCTGGCCGTTTTTCTGGTTTTATAGTAAATCGTCAGTTGTATCCTCTGATTTTTGTCTGTAGGGATAACGTTTCTATTAACAATATCTTTCAGGACCCTTTCCTCTGTTTTATGAGCTGTGGAAAAGAAGTTCCTGTAAAATAGTCTAATAGGGGGTATAGGTGTTGTGTTAGTTGTCTCTTCGGAGGTTGCATGGCTTTTCACTTTCCTTCTTATGATGTCTTCGATGAAACCATTGGAGAAGCCGTTATTGACTAGAACCTGCCTTACCCTACAGAGTTCTTCGTCGACTTGCTTCCATTCTGAGCTGTGGCTGAGAGCACGGTCGACGTATGCGTTAACAACACTCCTCTTGTACCTGTCAGGGCAGTCGCTGTTGGCATTTAGGCACATTCCTATGTTTGTTTCCTTTGTGTAGACTGCAGTGTGGAAACCTCCGCCCTTTTCCATGACTGTTACATCTAGAAAAGGCAGCTTCCCATCCTTTTCCGTCTCGTAAGTGAAACGCAGCACGGAACTCTGCTCAAATGCCTCCTTCAGCTCCTGCAGATGTCTGACATCAGGTACCTGTGTAAAAATGTCGTCAACATACCTGCAGTATATGGCCGGTTTCAAGTTCATGTCGACTAAGACTTTTTGCTCGATGGTACCCATGTAGAAGTTTGCAAACAGGACACCTAGGGGAGAACCCATGGCGACCCCATCTACTTGCTTATACATGTGCCCATCCGGGCTCAAGAAGGGTGCCTCTTTAGTACAAGCTTGGAGTAGTTTCCTCAGAATACTTTCTGGCATGTCAAGAGGAGTACAGGCTGGATCACGATACACTCTGTCGGCTATCATTCCGATTGTCTCGTCCACAGGTACATTGGTAAACAGCGATTCTACGTCCAACGAGGCTCTTATCCCTGTGGCCCGTGCGCCCCGCAGTAAGTCCACAAATTCCTTTGGAGACTTCAGGCTGAAGGCGCAAGGAACATAAGGAGTCAGCAGGCCGTTGAGTCGCTTCGCCAATCTGTACGTGGGTGTGGGTATCTGGCTAATGATTGGCCGAAGTGGGTTTCCAGGCTTGTGCGTCTTGACATTTCCATACGCATATCCAGGTTTATATTCCCCAATGATCTTTGGCAGGTGGAGTCCGGATTTCTTGGCGTTCACAGTTTCGATCAGTTTGTTGACCTTTGCTTTTAATTCGGCTGTAGTGTCCTTCGTTACCCTTTGGAACTTAGTTTGGTCAGAGAGTATGATGTTCATTTTCGCCAGATATTCGTCTTTTTTAAGAATGACATATATTGGCGACTTGTCACCTCTCCTGACAACTATCTCCTTGTTCTCACGAAGGCTTTTAGCTGCCGCTCTAAGCTCGGGGGACAGTATGGTGCTTCTGTAGTTGCCTCGATTCTTTCCTCCTTCTGCAATAAGTTCTGCTACAAACGAGTGGAGAAATAGCAACATCGACCATAGTATCCGTACCCGCATTGAACTGCAATAAGTTCTGCTACAAACGAGTGGAGAAATAGCAACATCGACCATAGTATCCGTACCCGCATTGAACAACACCTCGACATCCTCACAGACCAACATCACCTCAGCACTGAAACAAGGATTATCAAGAAACTAACAACATTATATGGAGGACCTATGGCAATTCCACGACCAAGAGATGGCTTCCTGAACCTTGCAGGAATTAACCTCACTGAGGACCAAGTCACTCTCCTAAATCTGGGCATAAACTGTCATGTTATGTCCAGACCGAGTGAAATGGCCCGGAAAGTGGAGTTGGAAATTCTGTTGGACGACATATTCGACCTCGAGACACAAAAGAAGGTCACTACCAAAGATACCTTACAAGCAGAACTTATTGCAGAAGGAGGAAAGAATCGAGGCAACTACAGAAGCACCATACTGTCCCCCGAGCTTAGAGCGGCAGCTAAAAGCCTTCGTGAGAACAAGGAGATAGTTGTCAGGAGAGGTGACAAGTCGCCAATATATGTCATTCTTAAAAAAGACGAATATCTGGCGAAAATGAACATCATACTCTCTGACCAAACTAAGTTCCAAAGGGTAACGAAGGACACTACAGCCGAATTAAAAGCAAAGGTCAACAAACTGATCGAAACTATGAACGCCAAGAAATCCGGACTCCACCTGCCAAAGATCATTGGGGAATATAAACCTGGATATGCGTATGGAAATGTCAAGACGCACAAGCCTGGAAACCCACTTCGGCCAATCATTAGCCAGATACCCACACCCACGTACAGATTGGCGAAGCGACTCAACGGCCTGCTGACTCCTTATGTTCCTTGCGCCTTCAGCCTGAAGTCTCCAAAGGAATTTGTGGACTTACTGCGGGGCGCACGGGCCACAGGGATAAGAGCCTCGTTGGACGTAGAATCGCTGTTTACCAATGTACCTGTGGACGAGACAATCGGAATGATAGCCGACAGAGTGTATCGTGATCCAGCCTGTACTCCTCTTGACATGCCAGAAAGTATTCTGAGGAAACTACTCCAAGCTTGTACTAAAGAGGCACCCTTCTTGAGCCCGGATGGGCACATGTATAAGCAAGTAGATGGGGTCGCCATGGGTTCTCCCCTAGGTGTCCTGTTTGCAAACTTCTACATGGGTACCATCGAGCAAAAAGTCTTAGTCGACATGAACTTGAAACCGGCCATATACTGCAGGTATGTTGACGACATTTTTACACAGGTACCTGATGTCAGACATCTGCAGGAGCTGAAGGAGGCATTTGAGCAGAGTTCCGTGCTGCGTTTCACTTACGAGACGGAAAAGGATGGGAAGCTGCCTTTTCTAGATGTAACAGTCATGGAAAAGGGCGGAGGTTTCCACACTGCAGTCTACACAAAGGAAACAAACATAGGAATGTGCCTAAATGCCAACAGCGACTGCCCTGACAGGTACAAGAGGAGTGTTGTTAACGCATACGTCGACCGTGCTCTCAGCCACAGCTCAGAATGGAAGCAAGTCGACGAAGAACTCTGTAGGGTAAGGCAGGTTCTAGTCAATAACGGCTTCTCCAATGGTTTCATCGAAGACATCATAAGAAGGAAAGTGAAAAGCCATGCAACCTCCGAAGAGACAACTAACACAACACCTATACCCCCTATTAGACTATTTTACAGGAACTTCTTTTCCACAGCTCATAAAACAGAGGAAAGGGTCCTGAAAGATATTGTTAATAGAAACGTTATCCCTACAGACAAAAATCAGAGGCTACAACTGACGATTTACTATAAAACCAGAAAAACGGCCAGCCTACTCATGAGAAACTCTCCAGACACGAAACAGAACGCTTTAAAAGAGACTAACGTCGTCTATGCCTTCAAATGCCCACTTGGGGACTGTAAGCTCCAAAAAACCCAGTATATAGGCAAGACAACAACATCTCTTTCTAGGCGTTTAACGATGCATAAACAACAGGGCTCCATTAAGGAACATATAATCTCTTCCCATAACCAAACCATCGCCAGAGAAATCCTAGTAAACAACACAGAAATCATCGATAGATACAGCGACAGCAGGCGGCTTGACGTTTGCGAGGCACTACACATCAAGAAGTCAACACCAGCAATCAACAGCCAATTATTGCACAACTATATTCTACCCACCTCAAGACTCCGCTCCAATATAGAAGCATCAAGAAATATGGACCAATAGGCTTTCTACAAACACTTCTATTCAATACCCATTGTTTCGTGTTCTGTCTTGTGTTGATACTTTTAATACCCTATTAATATCCTCTAGTGTTCTGTCTTGTGTTAATGCCACATCATCCTTCCCACCTCACTCAAATGTAATGCCACATCACCCTTCCCACCTCACTCAAATGTAGATATAAAATCAGGGAAACGCAAGTTCTAATCAGTTGTGTATTTGTGAAGTCTTTGAAAATGTAATAAGTTTTACGAAACGCGCCCGTGTCGCGTCAGACTAGAAATAAAAATGAATTTTGGAGAAGTGATTTTTGATTTACCTCCAACAGTGAAGCATAATGTACGAAAGATTGAGAAAATTCGTGTTAGAATTATTAATCTTACTTTTTCGGTCATATTTAATAATATATGTCTACAGGAAAGACTGCTACCAAAATATACTAATATATATATATATATATATATATAATTATAGAGGCAGACCACGAAGGAAGGATTAAGCCAGGAATTTTTTTAAGTACTTTCCTATTAAATAATAATTTCCTGCTTGAAGATAAATGTAGGCATCAGCCAGGGTGGATAACATGTTTAGCACTACATTTGACTCCATTGCATCTGTGATACTTGGATCCCTTTGTTGTGTCATGAGCAATCTCAAAGAAATGAATTCTAAGCTCATTGACACTACGAGAGACCCCACGGTTTGTCAGTTTCTTGTTTCAGCGTCTAAGTGTGGCACCCAGAGAGGAAACGCCTACTGCACTCACGGTTCCTGTTCTGAATCAGGGAAGCGCTAAGAGTTTCATAACCCTTAACCCTTTAATGAAAAAACTTATTACTAAAAAAGATGTAAAATAAAGCTCCCCCCACCCCAGAAAAATTAGATGAGGGGTGGTAGAACAAAAGAACATAAAACCTGCATTGGTGGGGTCCTAAAAATCTCCTCTAATGCTTATTCTGTTCTTTTGTTCGATGCTATGGGTCCCCCTTTCAACCACAGGTCGTATCCTTGTTATATATATATATATATATATGTATATATATATATATATATATGTGTGTGTGTGTGTGTGTGTGTGTGTGTGTGTGTGTGTGTGTGTGTGTGTGTGTGTGTATGTGTGTGTGTGTGTGTGTGTATGTATGTGTATGTGTGTGTGTGTGTGTATGTGTGTGTGTGTGTATGTGTGTGTGTGTGTGTGTGTGTGTGTGTGTGTGTGTGTGTGTGTGTGTGTGTATGTGTGTGTGTGTGTGTGTGTGTGTGTGTGTGTGTGTGTGTGTGTATGTGTGTGTGTGTGTGTGTGTGTGTGTGTGTGTGTGTGTGTATGTGTGTGTGTGTGTGTGTGTGTGTGTGTGTGTGTGTGTGTGTGTGTGTATGTGTGTGTGTGTGTGTGTGTGTGTGTGTGTGTGTGTGTGTGTGTGTGTGTGTGTATGTGTGTGTGTGTGTGTGTGTGTGTGTGTGTGTGTGTGTGTGTGTATGTGTGTGTGTGTGTGTGTGTGTGTGTGTGTGTGTGTGTGTGTGTGTATGTGTGTGTGTGTGTGTGTGTGTGTGTGTGTGTGTGTGTGTGTGTGTATGTGTGTGTGTGTGTGTGTGTGTGTGTGTGTGTGTGTGTGTGTGTGTGTGTGTGTGTGTGTGTGTGTGTATGTGTGTGTGTGTGTGTGTGTGTGTGTGTGTGTGTGTGTGTATGTGTGTGTGTGTGTGTGTGTGTGTGTGTGTGTGTGTGTGTATGTGTGTGTGTGTGTGTGTGTGTGTGTGTGTGTGTGTGTGTGTGTGTGTGTGTGTGTGTGTGTGTGTGTAAATCACGAAAATAAACACGTGATTAAAAAATGTGACAGTGTCAGACCACGGAGGAAAATTTAAACAGGAATTTCCTTAAGTACTTTCGTATATTAATACATCTTCAGAAGGAGTGCTTCCTGTTTCAATTTTCCTCCGTGGTCGGACATTGTCATATATATATATATATATATATATATATATATATATATATATATATATATATATATATATATATATATATATATATATATATATATATATATACACGTGTGTGCATGTGTGATAAATGCTGCAGGAACACGCAAGTCATAGACCATTAAGAACTATAAATGACCCGACCAGATCATTTGCCTCACAACCACGCTAAGCTGCTCCTTCAGTTGGTGGAACTACCCACTGTCGCAGGTGTGAGCCCACCAATGATAGGCCGTCGTAGATACCCCAGACGGAGGTGTTCTGTGACGTCTTGATACGGAAGATTCTTCCATCTGGCTTGCTTCAAGTTCCCTCCAGCACGTTATCGACTTTTAAGGCAGAGTTATCCAAATGTGGCACGGTGATTCCGTAGACTTTATCACAACACTCAAAATGCCTCCGGAGTCTGCCAGTGCAGACTGCTTATCACATGTCTCTGTATGACTAACCATCCTGTGTGATGGGGATTTTTTAGCATCACCTAGTTAGCTTTTTTGACACACTGTACTCCACTTCATATAGTCTAGGGTAGCTGCACTAATGCAGATGTACTTCATATCTGAATAAAAAAAAAAAAAATTTGCCAGTGCAGGCTACTGATCAAATGGCCTTGTATGACTAACCATCCTGGGAGATGGGGACATTTTAGTATCACAGCTACCTTCTTCACTCTTGTATTGTTGATTATATCTTCATAATGCATTCAGAGTTGGACAATGCAGACTAGTGATCACATATGTCTCTGTATCACAAACCATCCTGTGTGATGGGGTTTTTACCATCACGTGTATTTCCTGACACACACTGTACTTCCCTTCATATGGTCTATGGTAGCTGCACAAATTCAGATGAGTTAATAAATAAAATAATTCCCTTGCAAGCAATACTCGATTATATTAATCAGAACATCATCTACTTTTCAGCACATGCTATCTATTTTTCTTCTAGTGATCACGATTACAAAAATAATTGTTGGGGCATTGAACTCTTTATGTTACTAAACGTTACTGTCACAACAACTTAAGCCCTGCACCACACTCGGGACCAAAGAGCCGAAGCTCAACCCCAGCAAGAACAACTAGGTAAGTACATTCACTGTTAAGTACTGTAAGAAATTTCTGTTGTATATTACATATGTATTCTACTGTATACCCTACAGCTTCGTCACTAGTGTATTTCACTGAATCTAGTAAGGTATTGCATACTGAATCACCGTATTGCATTACAAACACTAGTGTATTAACCACCACTGTTGGTCAGGTAATCACTAATACTACATACATCACATCATTTAATGTTACACTCCTGGTTCACCCATTTATCACAGCCTCACAGGTTACAGTGAAATGATACAGAAGACTTTGAACCATTTTACTCTTTCGGGTTATCAAATACCATAACCCAGTAGAGTAATTGCTATTATTACTTCTATCACTGCTAGTGAAGTATTCTACCACTTCCCATGACCCCCCACAATTCACAGTAATTCTGTTGTTCACTGTACTGCTCTCACTAGTCGTCTTCTGAGTCATAACAAGTCACCATAGGCAGGCGATGAGTCACAATAACGTGGCTGAAGTATATTGACCAGACCACACACTAGAAGTTGAAGGGACGACGATGTTTCGGTCCGTCCTGGACCATTCTCAAGTCGATTCATTCATCGACTTGAGAATGGTCCAGGACGGACCGAAACATCGTCGTCCCTTCAACTTCTAGTGTGTGGTCTGGTCAAGTCACCATAATTACCATTCTCACGGTAGTTATGGCAGGAATTCCATGGTGGTTCCTGGAATAGATCCCAGAGGTTTCTTCCCAACATTCTCATCTCCAAACGCCGACCATTGCCTTCTCTCAATGGGTAACCTCTTCCCTACGGTAATATGTAAGGCTCTATACGGTTAGCGGGTCTTAACATTTACCACAGCTCTCGTCTATTTTGTTCTCAAGATATGTTCTCGCTCCCCTTTGCTTCTTGGCAATTTAAAAGTTCATGCACAAATTTGCATTCTTAATTTAAACACACACAAAGAACAGACGTTCTCACGTGCCTGTTCTTAATCAGTGCATTATTATTTAAATTCAGGTTTAAATATTTGTCAAGTATCTTACCGCAATGAGGATTTTTCGCAGCCCCACAGACGGCCTCTTGGACCTCACAGACGGCCTCTTGGACCTCACAGACGGCTTCTTGGACCTCACAGACGGCCTCTTGGACCTCACAGACGGCCTCTTGGACCCCACAGACGGCCTCTTGGACCTCACAGACGGCCTCTTGGACCTCACAGACGGCTTCTTGGACCTCACAGACGGCCTCTTGGACCTCACAGACGGCCTCTTGGACCTCACAGACGGCCTCTTGGACCTCACAGACGGCCTCTTGGACCCCACAGACGGCCTCTTGGACCTCACAGACGGCCTCTTGGACCTCACAGACGGCCTCTTGGACCTCACAGACGGCCTATCTCACCTCACAGACGGGCTCTTGGACCTCACAGACGGCTTCTTGGACCTCACAGACGGCCTATCTCACCTCACAGACGGGCTCTTGGACCTCACAGATGGCCTCTTGGACCTCACAGACGGCCCCTTGAACCTCACAGATGGCCTCTTGGACCTCACAGACGGCTTCTTGGACCTCACAGACGGCCTATCTCACCTCACAGACGATCTCTTATACCTCACAGACGACCTCTTGCAACACCCACAGAGGGTAATCTCACACGCCAAGATAAGAACTATTGCGCATTGCCAATCACAGTCACATCACAGTTCCAAGCACCGTATACCCGCTCATGTAACAGACCATACCACCTGCAGGACACATGGGCCTCGTAGACTACAAATAAATGCTATAAGACTCTGCTATATATAAAGTCCGTGATATAAATATCATCACGGACAGGTCATTCGAAGGTAAATATTTCAGGATAGTTTCCCACCTGTGAGTCAGGTTGGTGAAGGAAGGGGGACTGCTTTAAGACGACAGGAGGGTGTAACATCGACGACGCTCAGGCTTGGATAACCTTGTTTACCTGCAGACTCAAGTTGCCTGGCCGGGAAACACATTATCTCGAGGGAAAGTCGCGAAATAAGCGCAACCTTCCGAGTCGTCTCGACCTAGACTCAAGGGAATCGAAAACATTGTTTATTCTGAGAGACGAGGAATGATGAAAAGTTATGGAGACAATGAGGGAGAGAGAGAGAGAGAGAGAGAGAGAGAGAGAGAGAGAGAGAGAGAGAGAGAGAGAGAGAGAGAGAGAGAGAGAGAGAGAGAGAGAGAGAGAGAGAGAGAGAGAGAGACCACCAACACCAGCGAGACGTTGGTGGACTTACTGTTATCTACAAGACCAATATTCTCAAAGTTCCGCACCTGGCTCAACTTCGTGGACAGCCACAGATGTTGGCACCCATAACACAAGGCGTTCAGACATCAACATCCTCGCGCTGGTAATGCCTTTCTCAAAAGAATAACTCCATCGGCGATCATTAATTCCTAGACTCAACACATCTAGAATCTTTTCGCACGATCCGCTGATACGAGCGGAATCAAGTTAGCCAACCACATGAAGGCTCTGGCACACAGTTGACTCCTGGCTCATCCTGTTCCTTATATAATAGTTACTTAGCGTTAAAGCTAGATTATCTTACTGGTTTTTTTATGGTGAAGGCGTGCGTCAACGATCTCGGAAGACTTATATTCAAGAGAAACAATGCAGTGATGAAATGCACTCTCGCTATTGCTAGCTCTCTCTTTCCTTCTAATTTTGTTCATCTTATGTCCTATCATCACCCTTTTGTTTCACTCTTATACCGTTTCTCTCTCTCTCTCTCTCTCTCTCTCTCTCTCTCTCTCTCTCTCTCTCTCTCCCTCTGTCTCCCCCACTCTCTCTCTCTCTGTCTCCCCCCCCTCTCTCACTCTCTCTCTCTTTCTCTCTCTCTCTCTCTCTCTCTCCCTCTGTCTCCCCCACTCTCTCTCTCTCTGTCTCCCCCTCTCTCTCTCTCTTTCTCTCTCAGCATCGTTTGGGAGAGATAATGGCTCTCGGGTCTGATCTTTGATCTAGCCGCAGGCGCGACTGTTTGCGCTCTGGTGTGTGTTTTTCACACACTGTGTGACCTGATTCTGTGTTTGTCTCCTTATATCTTGCATTGTTATTTTAATTTTCATTATTGATCAAAGATTTGTCTTGTCGGGTCATCGCTTGATGAAACAAACAACTCGATGTGTCCATTGGCTGGTTAGGTTTGTTTGTGTGGGTTCTCACACAGATGTTCTGTTAGCCACAGGGTGTAATGATGGTTCTCTCTGCAGAGGGCAGGGAGGCTGCCCGCTGCATAGGTGGTACTCAGACCGATCGAAGTCCCACTTAAACCTAGGCCAACTACTGGCCTTTACATGGGTGTAACCCCACAACAGATGCCCAACTCCCGGACACCTATTTACTGCATGCCGAACAGAGGCATCAACTGACAGGAAACGTGCCCAACCGCACCTGTTCTGCGCAGGGATTACTCCCTCAGTTGTGATTCGAAAACGTGACTCATGTTACTGAGTCATATACACAAGTTCAAGTTCTCTTTTACCTAAATCACTGCAGGCGATGAGTCACATTAACGTGGCTGAAGTTTGTTGACTAATCCACACACTAGAAAATGAAGGGACGACGACGTTTCAGTCCGCCCAGGACCATTCTCAAGTCGATTGTGAGAATGACAATCGACTTGAGTATGTTCTAGGACGGACCGAAACGTCGTCGTCCCTTCACCTTCTAGTGTGTGTATGAGAGTGTATTTGTGTGTTCGAGGCGTTTGGCTTCTTCCCTCTGCTTGGGCTGTTCCCCTCAGCCAGCAATAGATGGCGCCACATGGGAGAATATACCAAGGTGTGAGCTGATCGAGTTACTCTGCATTAATGTGATCATTGACGAGTGAGTCAATCACAGTCTGTTATAACCTAATTTTTTCCCTGTGAGTTGACGCTGTCACTTCAAGTCGTCTTCGCTGACTACCGGCGTGGTTCAACGGCTGCAAGCGTGGTTCAGTAGTGGTTCAACGGCTGCAAGCGTGGTTCAGTAGTGGTTCAACGGCTGCAGGCGTGGTTCAGCAGTGGTTCAACGGCTGCAGGCGTGGTTCAGCAGTGGTTCAACGGCTAGAGACGTGGTTCAGCAGTAGTTCAACGGCTAGAGACGTGGTTCAGCAGTGGTTCAACGGCTGCAGGCGTGGTTCAGTAGTGGTTCAACGGCTGCAGGCGTGGTTCAGTAGTGGTTCAACGGCTGCAGGCGTGGTTCAGCAGTGGTTCAACGGCTAGAGACGTGGTTCAGCAGTGGATCAACGGCTGCAGGCGTGGTTCAGTAGTGGTTCAACGGCTGCAGGCGTGGTTCAGTAGTGGTTCAACGGCTGCAGGCGTGGTTCAGCAGTGGTTCAACGGCTGCAGGCGTGGTTCAGTAGTGGATCAACGGCTGCAGGCGTGGTTCAGCAGTGGTTCAACGGCTAGAGACGTGGTTCAGCAGTAGTTCAACGGCTAGAGACGTGGTTCAGCAGTGGTTCAACGGCTGCAGGCGTGGTTCAGCAGTGGTTCAGCAGCTGCAGGTGCGGAGCAGTGGGTGAAGGGGACGTATCACTGGCTGCAGGAGACATACATACATACGCTCGTCAGGTGTAAGCGTAGTTCAACAGTTACAAGGTGAGTTGGTTGGCTTCATGCGAAGTTCAATAGCTGCAGGCGCGGTTCAATGATTGTACTCACTTGAACAACATAAAAAACACATAAGAGAGGATATTGCAATTGCAGTTTTTACGACTTGATCAATGAACAGAATATAACTTTTATTAAGCCAATGTTCGTGTCTGTTAAATATGTATCATTGATGATATTCTTTTATGTATTTTTTTTTATCAGAAAGGCAATTATGATATATGATGACTATCCAGCACACGTAATGGACGCGAGGCCAGAGAGGGATAGGAGGATGGAGTGAAGCAAATATACAAGTCTACTGGGATCATCGGGAATCGAACGCTGATCCGCAAGATATCAGGCTGTCACTGTACCGACCAGTCAGAACATTTAATCCTCAAGCTGCATTATTGCTGTCACTGTACCGACCAGTCAGAACATTTAATCATCCTCAAGCTGCATTATTGCTGTCACTGTACCGACCAGTCAGAACATTTAATCATCCTCAAGCTGCATTATTGCTGTCACTGTACCGACCAGTCAGAACATTTAATCATCCTCAAGCTGCATTATTCATACGAGTTCGTTAGTATTAAATGAGTGAACGTGTGTTGATAATATTTATGCAGTTTTTTGTATGGTAATATAAGCGAAAATAAACATATTATTTTTCTATATTTGATTCATTATAATTCTTGCTACTGCCCGTGTGTGTACTCCCCTAATTGTGCTTGCGGGGGTTGAGCTCTGGCTCTTTGGTCCCGCCTCTCAACCGTCAATTAACAGGTGTACAGGTTCCTGAGCCTACTGGGCTCTTATCATATCTACACTTGAAACTGTGTATGGAGTCAGCCTCCACCACATTACTTCCTAATGCATTCCATTTGTCAACCACTCTGACACTAAAAAAGTTCTTTCTAATATCTCTGTGGCTCATTTGGGCACTCAGTTTCCACCTGTGTCCCCTTGTGTGTGTGTGTGTGTGCGTGTGTGTGTGTAATTACCTAAGTGTAATTACCTAAGTGTAGTTACAGGATGAGAGCTACGCTCGTGGTGTCCCGTCTTCCCAGCATCATAAGTGAAGGACCTGAGGTTCGTTGCCTCCTTGGGGAAAGAGAGAGAGAGAGAGAGAGAGAGAGAGAGAGAGAGAGAGAGAGAGAGAGAGAGAGAGAGAGAGAGAGAGAGAGAGAGAGAGAGAGAGAGAGAGCGACAGCCATCGTGAACACCGTTTGGGCTTCCCATGACATGGACTACCTCCATGACATTCCTACAAAAGGTGGAAAATGAAAAAAAAAAGATTGCCACGGACCAGTAGGTAGGAGACGACAGGCCACTCCACACTTGCCCCCACCACCGCCACCACGGTCTAGACCACAGAATCCGGACCCCAAGAATACCCCACCCCCCATGTCCTTACATATATGTATATATGTATATATATATATATACATACATGTCTGTTTACATTCATATCGTGTTTCCCCTTCTGTTCTATGCAGCTTACGTGGCCTCGTCTTACAAGGTAGAGACGGAAGGTGAGAGAGTGTGTGTGGAGGGAGAAGTCTGTGTTCTCTAGGTGGTGTATTGTCTGGGGGGGGGGGTTAAGAGTAAAGGAGGGTGCGTTAGGGTGAAAAGTGTGAGAGTGATGGGGGTGGAGGGTGGAATAGGGGTGTCTCGGGGAGCAGTGTGTCTACACTAGGGCTCCCCAGAGTCTCTGCTGCTTCTCCTCCACCGCCCGCATCCTGAATTATTCACAGCTTCTCTTGTCTCATTCAGCCGCTCTTCCGAGCCTCTGTGTCTACCCAATAATACCACCAGGTCTGTCGGTCGACCTTTTATGAGCAAAAGATTCACAATACCCACTTTTGTTTCCCTTTTCCTTTTCTTTTATATATATATATATATATATATATATATATATATATATATATATATATATATATATATATATATATATATATATATATATATATATATATATATATAATCTTGCTAGTACACTCTTCTCTCAACCGCACCTACTGCTGCTGCCTTCTGTCAGTACTACAACTTTCTCCAGTCCTGGGACTGGAAACTCTATCCTGGTACAACTCTATCCCCACACAGCCTCCTCCCCCAACCCCCTCTTCCACACTCCCATCTTTCCCTTCCACACCCAGTCAACACCTCCAGCTCACTCCTCCCTACATAGCCAGCCCAAACACTCGACTGTAACGAAATGAATGATAATTTAATTTACTAATAATTATTTGTGTCAATATCAGGCTGTTTCTGCCTAGCTTTATATATAAATCAGTCATATTTGAAATGTGTAACTAAAATCTGCTTCCCATATATTCCCACTATATGTGTCTGTATATACTAAGGGATTAACGGAGAAAGAGAGAATTGAAGTTTATTACAAAATTGCTTTAAATATGGGACGAGTTACAGTGGAACCGGAGGAGGAAGGGTGTGGAGAAGGGGGTCAGTGAACACGTGGGGGGGTCAGTGAACACGTGGGGGGTCAGTGAACACGTGGGGGGGTCAGTGAACACGTGGGGGGTCAGTGAACACGTGGGGGGGTCAGTGAACACGTGGGGGGTCAGTGAACACGTGGGGGGTCAGTGAACACGTGGGGAGGGGGGGAGGTGCTCAGTGAACACGTGGGGGGGGTCAGTGAACACGTGGGGAGGGGGTAGGGGGTCAGTGAACACGTGGGGAGGGGGGGAAGGTGTTCAGTGAACACGTGATGGGTGGATGAGGTTAGCACCACATCATCAAACACCTGCTAATTACTATTAAATCTCACGTAATCAAACAAAACTGCCTCTAAATTGTTAGGTAAACAAACTACGCATGCTATTTCACGGAGTCAAAAGGCAGTCAATACACAAGAGACAAATGCGACACATAAACACCGCTACTTGGCTCTGAGCAGGGAAGACGAGAGAAGGGAAGTTGAGTCACCGATCTCGGATTATGTCCCAGAATCTAATCCCAGCTTCTCCATGTCCCAAAATGTTCCTCCCAGGCTCCGTGAAGCCGCTGAGAGGCGAGGTAAGAGGCAGAACTTACATGTCACTCATTCACCCAAAGCCTTGAGAACGTGACCTTATCCAGCACTCGCTTCATAAGTCATTATACAGGCACTTCAAGCCTTTGGTTTGGTTAGGAAAATGGTTGCCTCAAGTTCCCCCTTGCACGCCTTGGTTTTCTTGAGTGACTGGTGCTCCAGCTGCTGCTGCCCCAACTGCTGCTCCAGCTGCTCCACCTGCTGCCCCAACTGCTGCTCCAGCTGCTCCATATCACAGCTTCAATCATCGTGTGAGTTCATATCTACTGGCTTGATTTAAGAGTCAAGATGTGTGGGTATTTACACTGTTTCTTTACCAGGTCTTGTGTGAGCTTGGCGCGGCCGGGCTCCAACCTTAGTTACTATAAAGTAAAACAATATTATTAACTAAATCTAACTTAAAATTAATGTTCTTGGATACTAATGATTGATCCTACATGTCCTGCTAACTCCTTCATCCACACGCAACTCGCTCCTCGCTCCATTCCAGCACATTCGCTCTATTTCACATCCAATTCACTCCTTATGGCAACTTCATTTAGTACTAGCTCATTTTTCTCTCCATTCACAGCCCTTCAATCCTCACAAACTTTACATGTAATTCAACCCTCCTAACTCATCCCGCCATCCATTCCTTTTCCCATATTCCAACCTTCCCTTCCACCTCTCTCTCTCGCTCTCTCTCTCTCTCTCTCTCTCTCTCTCTCTCTCTCTCTCTCTCTCTCTCTCTCTCTCTCTCTCTCTCTCTCTCTCTCTCTCTCTGTTCTCGGTTGCTGCAGCCCTCCCAGTCTGCCTCTCCCTAGACATGTGCACAATGGGGCCGGGAGGCCAGTGCACACACACCAACCTTTTCACACTTTTCATTCCTATGCCTGCATTTTTCAGCAGTTCTTGTCTGCCTTGTTTTGAAACAGAAGCGCCCCCTTTCTTGGTGCACGTCTGGGGAACTGCCGGGATGCTGGCACAGTGAGGGGAATGAAAGAGAGAAAGAGAGAGAGAGAGAGAGACAGAGAGAGAGATAGAGAGAGAGAGAGAGAGAGAGAGAGAGAGAGAGAGAGAGAGAGAGAGAGAGAGAGAGAGAGAGAGAGAGAGAGAGAGAGAGAGAGAGAGAGAGAGCAACTGAATGGAATGCCTCGCTCCAGTGTGAGTTCCTGAGCCACGACACTGCCTTCACCCGTTACACACTGGACTTGCATGCAGGACAAGCCGTCTGATCAGCCATGATTTGGCTATCGATGTCGTGTGGCAATTGAGACACAAACAAGGTCTATAGGAGATATAAAAGATATACTTCTGTTCACATCAGGAACATTCATAGGCAATCCGGCCATCAAAGGGGTTCATATGTGGGCTATCTCCGGATAGGAACTCGGTCAAAAGTCGGAATCTTTCATCAAGAAGAGTTGGTTCCAATGTTGTGGTGTTAAAGATTGTTAAAGATTGGCGTGGATAATCATTTGACACAATCTCATCGCTAAATTATGATGATGGGAACGTTGCAACCTTCAAATCAGCTGGACACAGTGAAACATTCTCTCCAACAGTGAAACATTCTCTCCAACAGTGAAACATTCTCTTGAAATCAGGAACAGGCTTACCTACAGGCAAACCCTTGTTGGTGCCAAGATACTGCTTTGTGATTATGAACTACAACCTCCACAGCTTGATCCAAACAATGTGTCAAATTACCTGCAGCAACGATTACTAAAGACGATCAAGTTCCCCAAAGTTAAATTACTCGGCATAAGGCAGTGAGGTGGGACTCGGTTCGACCAAGACTGTTCAGTAGGTGGATGGAGATACTGACTTCCACCTTCCCACGCCTCTACCAACTCTGCCAGGCTCAAAGAAATCTGAAAGACGTCAGTTATAGTTCCAGTTCACAAAAGAAAGACTCCTTCAGTCCTCTCCATTTACAGACATGTGTCACGACTTTCAGTTCTGACAAACCTCTTTGAGACAAGAATCCCTTGAGAAAATGTTGTCTTAAACAGCCTTTCAGCGTCGGAATTTGTGTAACAGATAACATAGTTTCAGGATTCTTGTCGAACTGTTGATCTCACGTTGAATCTCTCCGCTAAGTGACATCAGTTATTGGAAGAATTCAAGACCAGCTGTGTTTATAGACAGGACATTATAGTTGTTTTTGTTTATAGTTCGAATATGGCCCCAGTGACTGCTGCCTAAGTATGACGCACTTTGACGTCTCGTGGTTAATTCTATACCTTATAAGAGACAACCTTCAAGAATGGTTTCTAAAAGAAAAGTCTTTAATGGACTTGAATTTGAAAGCCACGCAGTTGATGCCAGTGTACTAGAGAGTAATATGCTTGGCACAGTGTTGTGGAATGTCTGCCTAAAGAGTCTAGTGCGCCTCATTCCTAAAGCTGTAACTTATGTGATAACTGAACCTTCATATTACACAGACAAAAGAGAAAACGCTATCTGGGTCTACGCTCATTTATCACAAATTTGTACCAATTTATTCCTGGTGTAGATGATGGTGGGACAAAGTCAGAACAAACCCAGGCGATGAACATTACTGATTTCCTGACATTAAACGTGGGACAGTCACACGGATGAGTGGAAAAACATTCCAGTGCTCAATGATGAAATTGGCATCTTGTGGATGAAGTTTAACTCCTAAATGACCATGAAGAGCTTGTTGCTGAGCCCACCAAACGAGACAAACAAGAAACAGTCCAAAAATGCATTTCGCTCCTCAACAGCAGTGGTTGCAAAATTTGACATGAAGCATAGGTTCAGTGTTATCTAGAATGCGCAACCACTCTCCTGGATAACCTGCCACCCATCATTTATACGAATTTTAGATAAGGTATAGGACTGAGCAAGAAGACTTATCTCTGGTCTGGACTCGATCTAACTTGACTCATGACCAACATCGTGCAAAAGTTTATGTGTAGTTTACTTACTGACCAACAATTTGTGTGTTTAATTCTCAGTAACTATTTAATCAGAATCTATTATATATCATTTTTCCATACACATACAAACGAAATCACAGTTACAATATATCTATGAGATATCTTTTGAGTAGGACGGGGATTCGGGCTTGTTCCCAGGACGCCGGTTCGAGCCTCCTCCAGTTCCAAAGCTTTCCTTTCCTTCACATGTTTATCAAGGAGCTCTGAAGCATTTCTGGGTCACCTTCTTACCAGGGCCAACCTTGTAAATGCAACATATTCAAGATTTATTTATGTCGGTTTGAAATAGGATTAAGAGACATATTTCGAGATGTTAGTAAACTCCCTTGGCTACATTTCTTTTTACACAGGGGGGTAAAGATGGAATCTCAAGTGCATACAAGTAACTTAATGATCTCGTTTACTCTAATTTGTTTAAATATGATCAACATCTTCCATATTCTGCAACTGATGCTTTTTTAGCTCTTATCGTGCCTCTTATCATCAATGCTGTTGTCACTGTTGTTGTCAATGGGGTTTTCTAACTGTTCTAGTGACTCTCATCATCAATGTTCTTGTTAGTGATGTTATCAATGAGGTTTTCTAACTGTTCTAGTGACTCTCATCATCAATGTTCTTGTTAGTGTTGTTGTCAATGGGGTTTTCTAACTGTTCTTGTAACTCTCATCATCAATGTTCTTGTTAGTGTTGTTGTCAATGGGGTTTTCTAACTGTTCTAGTGACTATCATCATCAATGTTCTTGTCAATGTTGTTGTCAATGAGGTTTTCTAACTGTTCTTGTGACTGTTGTTGTCCCTAATCGCCAACTGATGTTCGGGTCCGTCCCGTTACGTTACGGAAGACCCCCCCCCCCCCTAGAGACGCAGAGCTGGGAATGTTGTAGGTAGGAGAGGAAAAGCGAGAGATAAGGAAGGGGTGGGAGGGTACATGGTGGGATGGGAGATAAGGAAGGGTACGCTGGTGGGAGGGGAGCCGTGATAAAGGATGGGAGAAGGGGAGAAGGAGGGAGGAATGTTGCGCCACCATGAACAGATGAATCCTCGCAGGAGATAGGAGAAAGGGAGAGTAAACTGAGGAAGTGAAAATGGTGATAAAGCTAGAGTAGAGGCAGGCAGGACTGATGATGAAGGAGAGGTGGATGAAAGACATAATCGCAAAAAAAAAGAGACAAGGGATAATCAAAAAATGAAAATAAGATGCAACAAATGGCGAAGAGAAAAAACATTTGAAACACGTAATAGTGTTTTGTGTTTATAAAAATAAAAACAGTGTTTATTTACAGCTGACATCACTTACTATACCAATTAAATGTCTAATTTTCCTAACTTAATAATCACAGTATAATAATCCCGTCATAATTAACCCTACCATAATTATCTTACAATAATTATCTTATCGTAATTATCCTGGCCTAATAATCCTCCCCTTCTCCTCAAAACACAAAAAATTACATTCGTCCAAGCATAATCTATGTGTTTAAGTGAGGCAAGTAAATCACTTTCCCCAAACTAGCTGTGTGATAGGACCCAATATACATTTTTTATCATCGATTTATCTTCGATAAAGAAGGTCTTGGCTTGAGGCCATTAAGTATAGGGAGCAGTTAATGTAAATCTTTGTTCCTTCTCCCCAAACGTCTTGCCGCCTCTTTGGATTAGCTCTGTGGATCTGTGAGCTACTGAGCGTTGTCCCCTCCAGTTTCACTCTTGCTGTTGGTGGGGAGGGGGGGAGGTATGAGCCGAGAATGGCCTAATTCAAAAGTTTTATCAATTTTGTGTTCGTAAACGGACCAGTAATAGGGCTGTTAAACGGTCAGATAAATTATCAATCAATAATTCAATATGCAACACTTATAAATTATCCCTCCCCTCTCTCCTTCTCTCTTCTCTCTCTCTCTCTCTCTCTCTCTCTCTCTCTCTCTCTCTCTCTCTCTCTCTCTCTCTCTCTCTCTCTCTCTCTCTCTCTCTCTCTCAACCTCTCATTCTTTATTTTCATATTTCTTTCCCTTACGTAAACTGCTGTTCTTATAGTTTTTACAATTTCCCCAGTTCCCTCGTTATCCCTTTCTCTCTTTCTCTCTCTCTCTCTCTCTCTCTCTCTCTCTCTCTCTCTCTCTCTCTCTCTCTCTCTCTCTCTCTCTCTCTCTCTCTCTCGTAGCTATTCTCCTTTAGCGGTACCTCTGTTTCTTTCTCAAAAATGATTATTATCTCGATCTCTTTTTCCTCAAAATGACTCGCACATTCATACAATTTATTTCTGTCTTTCGCTCTTTATTTTCTCTCTCTCTCTCTCTCTCTCTCTCTCTCTCTCTCTCTCTCTCTCTCTCTCTCTCTCTCTCTCTCTCTCTCTTAATGTTCTCTTCTCATGACTTCCTTTGGCTTCTCCATTGTTCGTTTTTTTACGTATTATTCCATCCTTTTCATCGCCTTTTAATCCGCCTTATCATCTTGTTTCTCCTGTCTTCCTCTTTCCTTGTTCCTTGTACTTTTCTCTTCGTAGTGATTCGTTTATATTTCCCCTTTTCACTTTATCTTTCAATCATATTTTCTTAACCACTTTCCATTTTTCATTGCGTTATAATTATGTTACTTTTTTTCTTGATTTGATAGTTTCGAAATTCTATTTTTCATTTTATTTCATTCGTTGGAATTAATGGAATTAAGTGGAACCAATTATCACTATGTGTATATCTATCTTTCATTATAGCTTCCTGTTAGCGTTTCTTTAAGTATTTTTTAACCATCCCTCCACTCCTAGTCTCCTGTTTGTTTGTCTGTCTGTCTGTCTGTCTGTCTGTCTGTCTGTCTGTCTGTCTGTCTGTCTGTCTGTCTGTCTGTCTCTCGCTCTCCTTCTCCAATCACTGAGGTGACTGGCTGTTCACGTCTGACGTGAGAAGTTGAGGTCATTAAGCCGGAGTGGTCGACTAAAGGCCACCCTGACTAGGGGTCATATCTCCTGCTGCCCTTATCACGCTCTTTGGCATCTCCCCTCTTCCCTCACCTTCTCATATCTTCACACAATCCAGCCTTTACACTTTCTTCTTTTGCAAGAGTCTGGTGGAGTTTTCTTTCCCCTTCACTCTCTCTCTCTCTCTCTCTCTCTCTCTCTCTCTCTCTCTCTCTCTCTCTCTCTCTCTCTCTCTCTCTCTCTCTCTCTCTCTCTCTCTGTCTCTCTCAACCTCTCATTCTTTATTTTCATATTTCTTTCCCTTACGTAAACTGCTGTTCTTATAGTTTTTACAATTTCCCCAGTTCCCTCGTTATCCCTTTCTCTCTTTCTCTCTCTCTCTCTCTCTCTCTCTCTCTCTCTCTCTCTCTCTCTCTCTCTCTCTCTCTCTCGTAGCTATTCTCCTTTAGCGGTACCTCTGTTTCTTTCTCAAAAATGATTATTATCTCGATCTCTTTTTCCTCAAAATGACTCGCACATTCATACAATTTATTTCTGTCTTTCGCTCTTTATTTTCTCTCTCTCTCTCTCTCTCTCTCTCTCTCTCTCTCTCTCTCTCTCTCTCTCTCTCTCTCTCTCTCTCTCTCTCTTAATGTTCTCTTCTCATGACTTCCTTTGGCTTCTCCATTGTTCGTTTTTTTACGTATTATTCCATCCTTTTCATCGCCTTTTAATCCGCCTTATCATCTTGTTTCTCCTGTCTTCCTCTTTCCTTGTTCCTTGTACTTTTCTCTTCGTAGTGATTCGTTTATATTTCCCCTTTTCACTTTATCTTTCAATCATATTTTCTTAACCACTTTCCATTTTTCATTGCGTTATAATTATGTTACTTTTTTTCTTGATTTGATAGTTTCGAAATTCTATTTTTCATTTTATTTCATTCGTTGGAATTAATGGAATTAAGTGGAACCAATTATCACTATGTGTATATCTATCTTTCATTATAGCTTCCTGTTAGCGTTTCTTTAAGTATTTTTTAACCATCCCTCCACTCCTAGTCTCCTGTTTGTTTGTCTGTCTGTCTCTCTGTCTGTCTGTCTGTCTGTCTGTCTGTCTGTCTGTCTGTCTGTCTGTCTGTCTCTCGCTCTCCTTCTCCAATCACTGAGGTGACTGGCTGTTCACGTCTGACGTGAGAAGTTGAGGTCATTAAGCCGGAGTGGTCGACTAAAGGCCACCCTGACTAGGGGTCATATCTCCTGCTGCCCTTATCACGCTCTTTGGCATCTCCCCTCTTCCCTCACCTTCTCATATCTTCACACAATCCAGCCTTTACACTTTCTTCTTTTGCTAGAGTCTGGTGGAGTTTTCTTTCCCCTTCACTCTCTCTCTCTCTCTCTCTCTCTCTCTCTCTCTCTCTCTCTCTCTCTCTCTCTCTCTCTCTCTCTCTCGCTCTCTCAGTTCCTCTCTTCTGAAAATCATATTCTGGTGAGTCGGTTCTGCTTAGGCATTCACCTCGGGGATTTTTTTGTTTTCATTCTTTCCAGAAACAATCGTGACCTAAATCAAATTGCTTCACAGTATCTCTACATCGCAATATCTTGCCTTCATCCAATCCTGGCTCCCCTACCGAGAGAGAGAGAGAGAGAGAGAGAGAGAGAGAGAGAGAGAGAGAGAGAGAGAGAGAGAGAGAGAGAGAGAGAGAGAGAGAACAAACAAGAAGACCTGAATATCAAGCTGAAGACATTCAATAATCAGTCCTCTCCCCATGGCTTGACGCGACAAGCGAACCCCCCCCCCCCCCACAAACACACACACCAAAAAAAACAAAGACAACGGACAAGAAAAGGAGGAAAGACCAACAGGTAAACACAAAACAACGAACAGTGACAATTTTCTTCAGTGACAGTGTGAAAAAAATGTGAATCGAAGTCATATTTTTTCGAACTGTCACTTCGAAAAAGTGACAGTGTCTCTCAGACAGTGATTGTACCCCTCTAACAGTGACAGAGACCCTTTAACAGTCTTCTGTTAACAGTGACCAGTGTCCTTCAACAGGAAGATAAAAATGCCAGTAATTTGGACTTGTCAATATTCAACATATGCATGGTAGTATGGATTTTCATGTGGGGGGCAAAAGAGCAAAGCGGGCTACCTGCCAGAAAGGGCTGTCAATACCCCTCCAGCAGTCAATACCAGTCAAGGACGCAAGCAACGCCCTCTACCCCCCCTCTCCCCCCCCCCCCTCCTCACAATCATACCCCTGCTGATCAAGTTCTCCAACATCTCTGGTCACTATTGCACTCAAGCTATTTTTTCACAATCAGAAGGGATTGTCTCCCTTGGTAAGTTTGCATAAAATCCTAGAACGTAATTATCATATTCTTGCCTGGCTAATCCGACCTAAATCCCATGGATTATATAAAGTAATTAAACGTGTAAATAAGTTGCTAATTTGCAACAATGAACGAACCACGAGGAAATAAAACTAGATTTTTTTTTAGATCAATGTGACTGGAAAAAATATATTCCAACACCACTTGGGTAAATCTTCGTGTAACTGTCGTTGGTTTGGTGTTGACCTTAAGGCCAGCCAATCAGCCTCTTGAGAACAAATCCACAAGGGCCGTGACGAGGATTCGAACCTTCGTCCGAGAGCATCCCAGACGCTGCCTTAATCGACTGAGCTACGACATGGTATAAGTGTCGTAGCCTCTTGAGGGTTATTAAGGCCTCCACAATAGGTTGACTGATCAATCAGCAAGAATAATTTAGTCCTGACCATAGTCCAGAACTATCTTGAGGTTATCTTGAGATGATTTCGGGGCTTTAGTGTCCCCGCGGCCCGGTCCTCGACCAGGCCTCCACCGCCAGGAAGCAGCCCGTGACAGCTGACTAACACCCAGGTACCTATTTTACTGCTAGGTAACAGGGGCATAGGGTGAAAGAAACTCTGCCCATTGTTTCTCGCCGGCGCCTGGGATCGAACCCAGGACCACAGGATCACAAGTCCAGCGTGCTGTCCGCTCGGCCGACCGGCTCCCTAAACTACGGTAAACTCTCGGAGAGAATACACCGAGAAGCGGAGGGGCTTTACTGATACTATGAAACATGAAGGTGAAGAAAAGACACCCCCCCCCCCCCCCCCAAAAAAAAAAAAAAAAAAGTTCACGTTTTAAACTAATGGAATTCTAAACAAACATAAGAAAGTTAAACAGAGTTGAAATAAAGCTAACCTAACTTGCCCTTGGCCTAAGCAAGCAATCTTAGAGCTAACGTACACATTCTCAGGACAAATTTAGTACAAATATATATATATATATATATATATATATATATATATATATATATATATATATATATATATATATATATATATATATATATATATATACTGTATTTGAGCTAGTAAAAGTTAGTGGTACAAACATGGATTTTTTTTTTTTTTTTTTTTTGCAGCAATTTTAATTTTTGTGCTTACATTCATAGCAACTATAGGTGTCATCATTTTTGAAAACCCCTTTTTTTTGGGGAGGGGGGGTATTTATTCCCCAAGCCAGGTACTGGAACCGGTTAGGTTATATTGGACCAGGTTTTTACCCTTGAACATAACCTATCAATACTTCCACGTTCCCAAACTCTACATTCAGCACCCATACCAGGATTCGAACACTGATTAAAAATATTATTGATCAAAGATTAATTCTGGACTCGTAATTACAGTATATCAATCAGATTGTCGCCATCTGCTTCGTGTAATTATTAAAAAGAGAAATAATTTTAGCTTGGTAGGAGACATCAGGTTCTGTCTAAGAGGATCTATGAGGTGAAAGTCTGACAAAATAATTTTTTAGATTTCTCTTGAGGCAGAATTATTTGCTTCGTGTGTGAGTCGAGAAAATGTATTGAAGGAGTCACGAGTATTATTATTAATGTTATTATTAATATTAGTAGTAATATTATAACTTTAATTTTTATTAATATTTTTTTTGTTATTGAGAAAAACAGTAAGAGTTATGAGAAGGATTCGAACCTGCACACACACTGGGTACTGCCATGCACACGCCCTAATCCACTTAGCCATGATATGCTAAAAAGTAAAGCAAGCTGGGATTCAACTGAATCCTCTAGGGGTCGTGAGGTATTAATGCCGTTAATATAATTTTTTGTGCATTATTAATATTAATATTATTATTATTAATAATAAAGCAAGTACCATAGGGCAATATCCTTGCTCTCAGTCGTTGGAAATATATATGAAGAAAAAACTTTGACTGCAAAATGAAACACGAACTTCAACTGTGGACAGGATACATGTGTTATGGAATTGCATTTTGCTGGATTATTTTAGAGTGTGTGAAACACAGTTCTGGTGGGTGAACTTTAGAGACTTAGAATTCATTGAAATCTTTTGTTCATTTTTCATTAAAGATACTTAATTATCCGGAGCTTGTAGGTTGACATCAACCATCAGTCCTCCTGAAAACATACCAGATCTCTGGACAGTGTGATTGGACCTATCCTATGAAGCATCTACATCAACGTCATGCTGAAGGCTAGGATGGCCTCCTAGCCTCCATAACTAGACATAACCAGAGGATAGCTTAGCAGATCATTGCACACTGACATTTTCTGGAGCCAAGAAAGAAGGAAGCAACATCAGTGAAACATTGGTAACTACTTAATCTTGGAGACGACGTTGGTAAGTTATTGATGTGGCAGATAAAATCCAATTGATGTCGACCTCAGGGGGAAGCATCAAATATATCATCCTGTCATAAGACTAGATAAGAAACTCATCAATTACTCCTGATATGTGAGTGTAATTTTACAGATCAGGACTGTAGTAGTTTTAGAATGGTTGATAATAGGAGCTATTCCTTGGCTCAGAGGTTAATGGGGGTCACTTTACTTGAAATAATTTCGACTTTTCTTGCATAAAAATGAGTCTTTTCAACTGTTGCATCGTTGTTAATTAAAGGGAGTTTTATTATCTTTCGTTAATATCTCGTGTGTTGCTTGATTTTTTTTTTGAATATGTATTCCCTCTTAGTTTTGGTTTCGTTCTAATTAATTTGAATAACCTCTTTATCGTTCAATATTTTTTGAGTAGAATCTTTAGTAATTTTGTTCAATTTAATCTTAGATAATACATATATTTTTTTGTTTTGTTTCGTCATTGCTAGTGTTTTTGGGTTTCTGAGATATAACATTAATATGTGCTTATGTTTTTTCCTTTATGCATTACGAATGAATATTTACACTGACAGCTTGGTGCCAAGGGTACATATATATATATATATATATATATATATATATATATATATATATATATATATATATATATATATATACCAGGTATGCCCTCGCTTCACGTTGTATATACACTGAAAGTTTACTTCTGCCCTGAAGAATATTCAGGACTGAAGTACACTTATTGGTTTGTCAGTAAGCTATTGTGCTGGCTTTAATAATTCTCGAGCTCTCGATAAGCGTTATACCTGAAACAAAGCCATCCTGCTTCAAGGGAGGGGAGGGGGTATATATGTACTGAAAAGGGGGATATATACCCTGTTACTCAGTTTACTCAACTGAGAAGCCGTATCAACTCTCAGTGTATTATACGGAGAGTTTACCCAAGATCTTTCCTTTCTCCATCCTTCCCGTTCTCTGTTACCCTCTCTATCTCTCTCCCTTTCTCCCACTTTCCCTCTCCCTCCCTCTCCCTCTCACTTTCCCTCTCCATCCCTCCCTCCCTCTCCGTACGTATCACAACAAATCTCCCTCAGAGTGGACGGCTTTTTTTCTCGACCGTCTTCGCAGATTTTGATGGATTAAAAAGCTCAGAATTACATCCCGAAGGATTTGAGAGCTTTAAGGATTATCTGGCTCTTGGTCGCCCATCTTGAGGTGAACAAGAGGAGTCCCTCGCCACGGTGGGGGGCGGCACAGTGCATAGAAGGAGACGGGAATTAAAGAAATGAGAAATAAAGGGTTAATGTCACTGGAAGAACAGCAAGAAACCGAATGGTGGAAAGAAATGGGATTGGTGGTAGAGTGAATGAATTAAAGATTGGATGTAAGGTCTATCTCTCATCTAAACATTATATAATTCACAATCTATACCTACAAAATGTCTGTTTTTTTGTCTGTGTGAATTAGGTCAAAAGCTTGGGGCTAGTCTAACTAAGCTTTCACGCGTGAAACATGGAGGGTATGGGAGGGTCACAGGCCACTCGGGGGTTGTCCCCAGTGCCACACTTTA
The DNA here is from genome assembly GCF_040958095.1 of Procambarus clarkii. NCBI lineage: Eukaryota > Metazoa > Arthropoda > Malacostraca > Decapoda > Cambaridae > Procambarus > Procambarus clarkii. Next base: position 4,666,111 of record NC_091188.1, on the reverse strand, counting down.
AGAAATATCGGCATCTATAGCGACCCCTCTGCGATTTTCATGAAGTCTGCAATAGAGGTGATGTTTATCTTACAGTTATTTAGCAGTTTAATATTAAATTAAGGGAGAGAGAGAGACAGGGATAGTAGAGAGGGAATGAGAATAAAAAAATATATGATTTGAACCCGGGTTGCAAGCAGTTACCCTTCTACTGCACTATCTACTTCACTATCTACTTCACTATCTACTTCACTATCTACTTCATTATATACTTCACTATCTACTGCACTATCTACTGCACTATCTACTGCACTATCTACTGCACTATCTACTGTACTATCTACTGCACTATCAACTGCACTATCTACTTCACTATATATTTCAATATCTACTTCACTATCTACTGTACTATATAACATCAAGGATAAACTCTCACTATCACACTCCAGCACTCAGCCACAGCCGCATTAACCCATAGTTTCATAAGACCAGGTGTCCAGTGCTCCGTCTGCACCAGTCCCTGAACCCTTGTGAGGGGCGAACAGCCTGCCATCACTTAACCCTCTCCCACACAGCACTAACAACTGATCACACAAACCACCAGATATTCCTCTCACTGATCTCGTAACCAACCCGTATTTAGGCACACTTTTCAAGCATATAGTCAAGTTATATACCCGTATTTAGGCATACTTTTCAAGCATATAGTCAAGTTATATACCCGTATTTAGGCATACTTTTCAAGCATATAGTCAAGTTATATACCTGTATTTAGGCACACTTTTCAAGCATATAGTCAAGTTATATACCCGTATTTAGGCATACTTTTCAAGCATATAGTCAAGTTATATACCCGTATTTAGGCATACTTTTCAAGCATATAGTCAAGTTATATACCCGTATTTAGGCATACTTTTCAAGCATATAGTCAAGTTATATACCCGTATTTAGGCACACTTTTCAAGCATATAGTCAAGTTATATACCCGTATTTAGGCATACTTTTCAAGCATATAGTCAAGTTATATCTCTTCTGACCTTTTTCAGCCTTCACTTGGTACCATGTTCTCATGTAGTAAGTTACCATACACATAATTATCATTCATTCAATACATGGTGGAATCTACGACCATTTTCTTCTTCTTGATAGTAGGTGCAGTTTGCATGAATCTTATCTTGAGGTTATCTTGAGATGATTTCGGGGCTTTAGTGTCCCCGCGGCCCGGTCCTCGACCAGGCCTCCACCCCCAGGAAGCATCCCGTGACAGCTGACTAACTCCCAGTTACCTATTTACTGCTAGGTAACAGGGGCATTCAGGGTGAAAGAAACTTTGCCCATTTGTTTCTGCCTCGTGCGGGAATCGAACCCGCGCCACAGAATTACGAGTCCTGCGCGCTATCCACCAGGCTACGAGGCCCCATGAAGGGTTTGTCCTCCCGATGACTGCACCAGTACACGTGTTGGGAGAGGCTGTTGAGGGTGATTAGAGTTTCAAAAGTGCTTGTTGCGTTGTGGTGTAGACAGAGGAGCGGCGACTAGAACAGAGGTGTATGTTAGAGGGAGACTTGCCGCACCGTAGGGCGGTGTGTTGTGTTTATGGCGTCAGATGAGCCATGGTGCTGCGACGAGGCAGTTGTTTTCTGTGTTTAGCTGTTGGTGGCGCCAGGTATCAATGTGGCGCGGGTCAGATGTTGGCCCAATTTGTTGGTTGACTGGAGATATTTAGCCAGTGCTTTGACTATTTGGTATTTTTCTTGTAGCGAGTGGTCACCGCCTCCTAATATATGCTCGATGGTAAAGGGTATTTTAAGGGAGATAAGTTTGAAATTTACTCTGGCACTATAATGTCAGAAGCAGTGAAGGTGATAGTGTTCGATTGTTTCAGGCACCTGACAGTTGATGCAGAGTTCGTTGATGTCTGTTCTGTACTTAGAGCTGTGTGCTGCCAGTTTGGTGTGTCCCAGCCTTAATCTGGTCATCGTTACATCAATTTCTCTGCTTTTATATCTGACATGTTTCCAAGTTTCCCATTTCTTTTTAATGGACCCATAGTAACAAAGGTGAGCATGACGTTTTCCATTTCGTCGTAAAATCTTGGGTGATGGTATTTTTGAAGGCTCCTTTACGTGCAACTATTGAATGACGGGTAATGTGAGGCGTGTTGTGCATTGTTTTGGCTAGATGATCTACTAGTTCATTATGGAGAATACCACAATGCGCTGGGACCCATTGGATACAGGTGTCATAACCGTTCAATCGATGTTCATGAAGAAGTTGAAGACATGGGTAAACATACGACCATTTTTATTCATTTCTGAGAATTCGTTGCCACCCATGATGCCATGATGACCTGTATATCCGCTTAAATATTATTCTATATCACAATGTCTAAGGTACTCGTAAATATATCTTCCCATTTTCACTATTAAACAAAAAATTATTTTTAACCGTAGACTCTTTCAAATGCAATATGGTAAGTTATTTATCGCCTTTTACTGAATGTATTCATCAAAAGGCAATTTCCTTCCTTCTTTCCTCATCTCATTTTGTTTCCCTCGTGTAGAGCGACGGTCTCGCTTCATGCAGGTCGGCGTTCAATCCCCGACCGTCCAAGTGGTTGGACACCAATTCCCCCCCCCCCCCTCCTGTCCCATCCCAAATCCTTATCCTGACTACTTCCCAGTGCTATATAGTCGTAATGGCTTGGCCTTTTCCCCTGACAGTTCACAGTTCTCCTCACTATCGTTCCCTTTTAGCTTTGTCTCACATAGACCTTGTACATCGAGCCTCACGACTCCGGGACCTTCATTACTTCATACTTTTGTTCGTGACTTTATACACGCAACACAGCCACCCAATACACGCAACACAGCCACAGGACACAACACAGCCATGAGCTCCTGTCGCTACAGGGCCATGCTCCCGGGCCATGCTCCCGCTGTTATAGGGCCAAGCGATGCTCCGGTGACTCCACAACACCTCAATGGACGGTGGAGGCCGCTATATACCCTATCACAATTTCCCATTGTGGCTACGTAATCTCCTATTTTGTATACATCGCTATCCATCCTACTCCAGTTATGAGAAGGATTTTGGGAGAGGAGAGAGGGAAGAGAGGGAGAGAGGGCAAGTGCCGTTGAACTAAGAGGAACAAGTGAACGCTGTTGTTGAGAGGAGTCAATCTCCAACGAGTTTAATTAAAGTGATTTTTAGCGCCTCTCACCTCTGCCTATTTTAAAGGAGATATTCGCTGGCGTTCCCTGCTCCTCTCCCTTGCCTACCTCCCCTTACCTTCCCTCGGTGTATATACATATATATACACCCAGTATATATGAGTTTATGTATGTATATTTACCCTCTTTATTTACATTCCACCGAGAATGTATATTATATATATATATATATATATATATATATATATATATATATATATATATATATATATATATGTATATTTTATATATATATATATATACAATGTATATATATATATATATATATATATATATATATATATATATATATATATATATATATATATATATATATATATATATATACAATGTGTGTGTGTGTTTACTTGCCTAGTTGAGCTTACAGGGGTTGAGCTCTGGCTGTGTGGTCCCACCTCTCAACTGTCAATCAACTGGTGTACAGGTTCCTGAGCCTACTGGGCTCTATCATATGCTACACTTGAAGCTGTGTATCGAGTCTGCCTCCACTACATTACTTCCTGATGCATTCCATTTTTCTACTACTCTGACACTGAAAAAAATTATTTCTAATGGCTCTATGGATCATTTGGGCACTCAATTTCCATCTATGTCCCTTAATGCGTGTGCCTCTTGTGTTAAATAATTTATCTTTATCTACCAGATCAATTCCTCTGAGAATCTTGTATGTGGTTATCATGTCCCCCCTAACTCTTCTGTCTCCCAGTGACGTGATGTTTAATTCCCTCTGTTTGTTTGTGTGTGTGTGTGTGTGTGTGTGTGTGTGTGTGTGTGTGTGTGTGTGTGTGTGTGTGTGTGTGTGTGTGTGTGTGTGTATGTGTGTAATGCAGCACCAGCATGGAATCCCCACCACTTGTGAAGCATAAAAGGTAATTTGGCAAAAACCAAGTGCCCAACTTTATTAGTACCAGAATTGAGATGGACCAGATATGAGAACAGATTAAGGACCTCACAACCTCACAACGCTGACCCCTCACATACCCGGGAGTAAAAACGAGAATCAGAGGGCATATGATCACTACATACAACATACTGAGGTAAAACAACATGGAATATACCATAGTTTAACTGAAAAGAAGTAATCAAAAAAACCACTGGCGGAAGTTGGATACACAACTGAGTTGCAGCAGAGATATAAGTCACACTTCTCAGCCGCGACTTGGTAAGTGGATGAAGAGGTTGTCGAAGGCGCTTCCAGCCACAGCTTCAATAATAGACATGATGGTAACTAGAACATCGATAGATGTAACTAATATAACTAGCACAGACGGCGAGGCATCAAGACCTAGATCTTATTTCCTGTTAGTAAAGTACAGAGTAATTATATAACCTATTCCCCCACTATCACAAAACGCATCCCCCATCTAAATCGCCCAATATATAATTCAATACCATGGAACAACGGCCCCAGAGGGTGTTCTACAACAATATCCTTGGCCTTAACAGGAGACGCGCAATATGATATAGAAAACGAGTAACATTAGACAAGGAAGCGATGACGAAGAGAGAGAGAGAGAGGTAGAGAGAGAGAGAGAGAGAGAGAGAGAGAGAGAGAGAGAGAGAGAGAGAGAGAGAGAGAGAGAGAGAGAGAGAGAGAGAGAGACAGAGAGAGAGAGAGAGAGAGAGAGAGAGAGAGGTAGAGAGAGAGAGAGAGAGAGAGAGAGAGAGAGGAACACAAGAAGCACCGTGTTCCTAGGCTCCAGGGGGCCGCTGGTGCCACCAGACGTCTCCTGAGAGCACATTACCCAACCACCACCACCAGCGTAAGAACAATGTGTTGACTTTTGCCCCGGGTTAGTACGTCGTTCCGTGTGTCTCACTAATGAACATCTTTATATACGTACACACGCGGGCGTACGCACGCACACACACGGGTGCATGCGCGCACACACACACACAAAATCTTTAGGAACTCAGAAAAAATGCGCCTCCCATAACGCATTCATCAATTTTAACACACAGTATATTAAAAACAGGTTTGTTCTCATTTATATATTATATATAGTGTGTGTGTGTGTGTGTGTGTGTGTGTGTGTGTGTGTGTGTGTGTGTGTGTGTGTGTGTGTGTGTGTGTGTGTGTGTGTGTACATATACAGGTTTGGTTTTCGAGGCATCACGTGGCCTTGAGCGCGGTGGAGCCCCGCAGAGAGAGGCGCAGGCGAGATCTACAACCGAGTCCATTGAGATCTGCCTTAAGAAAGCATGAGGAGGATTCAACTCTCTATCTTCCCTAAAAACTATACCGCCTCTCCTCTCTCTTGAGAGAAACTACTAACTCACTCCTTTAAGAACTACTTCCTCTCTGATACCTTGAGAATAACTTCTATACATTTCTCCCACGACATAATTCAAATCTATACAACATAAACTATTTATACATAAAAAACAATATCCAGAACTGACGTTGATTGCACACAGAAATCACAATAGCGTGATGTATCAAATGAACAAATCCATAAGGGCCGTGACGAGGATTCGAACCTACGTCTGAGAGCATCCCAGAGAGCACGTCTGAGAGCATCCTGACTTTAATGATCTGCACAATGCAAATATGATATTAGATTGCTTCTTAAAACCCCTCTCGGCGGTCCTAGAGGGGAAATCGATTTTCCTCAGGAAAGGTTTTAATTACGTCCAACTTGTTCGCGAAGTAAACTTGGTAAAGTTATATTCTCAGAGGGCCGTACTTGGCCCAGAGTTACTGCTCTAATCTTTTCCCCCCTTAACGAGCCCACTGATAGAGTGAAGAGGAAGATCTTACGATTTGGGGCTTTTTTTCATCTTCGAAATGTTCAATGGACATCGTAAGTAATTAGTGAGAGTTGGGGGAGCCACTGTTTGTGTTCTGACAGACAGTTAATGATTTGTTCTTTGCTCTGGTTCCCGGGATAAGGAAGAGAAATGTAGGTCTTTTACCAGAAGGAAGCAACATTGGGTGCTGTCATCTATCCCAGAATGAAGTAACATTGGGTGCTGCCATCTATCCCAGAATGAAGTGACATTGGGTGCTGTCATCTTTCCCAGAATGAAGCAACATTGGGTGCTGTCATCTATCCCAGAATGAAGCAACATTGGGTGCTGTCATCTATCCCAGAATGAAGCAACATTGGGTGCTGTCATCTATCCCAGAATGAAGCAACATTGGGTGCTGTCATCTATCCCAGAATGAAGTAACATTGGGTGCTGTCATCTCTGCTTTACGCGATCAAAATGAACTTGAAATACGTGAAACAAGACCTGAACATATTGGTTTGGAAATGAGACAAAGATATGCAGGATAAATCGCTGGCTAATATACAAGTAACCTTCGTAACTTTCTCCTTTCATACTTTCTTTAATGCAGAAGAAATTGTCATTATATGCCGTTATGTTCCGTCCTGGGTGAGTGTGGAACATTGTATTGCAAAGTGTTCCGCTCTGAGTGTGTGGAACATTATATTGCAAAGTGTTCAGCTCTGAGTGTGTGGAACATTATATTGCAAAGTGTTCAGCTCTGAGTGTGTGGAACATTATATTGCAAAGTGTTCAGCTCTGAGTGTGTGGAACATTATATTGCAAAGTGTTCCGCTCTGAGTGTGTGGAACATTATATTGCAAAGTGTTCCGCTCTGAGTGTGTGGAACATTATATTGCAAAGTGTTCCGCTCTGAGTGTGTGGAACATTATATGGCAAAGTGTTCCGCTCTGAGTGTGTGGAACATTATATTGCAAAGTGTTCCGCTCTGAGTGTGTGGAACATTATATTGCAAAGTGTTCCGCTCTGAGTGTGTGGAACATCATTTCACTGACTCTTCCATACGGAATAATTGCTTTTTGTTTATTTACACTAAATAATTTAATTTGCCGATGTTACTAAACCAGAAAACAAAGTTACAACACTGACAAGGCAACAGACTTTTACCAAGCTGACTGAAACAGTAAATTTAGTCTGACGAATGGCAGATGAATTGTAATGCTGTTAAATTATTTTTTTTTTCATTTAATTGTAATTTTAATAATAAATGCTGTGTTTCAGTGACGTAGGAAGTAATGCTGCAGTCGTCCAGGTATGCCACAAGCGCTGAGGCCCAAAATATTGACCGACAAATTAACCCGATCTATAAATTAATGAGTTTTTTTTTTTTTTACGATTTCGTGACCAGTTTTACAATTATAATGTATTAAGACAAGTATTTACGTTTTCTATGCCTCGTATTCCATAGGTTGTTTGAGGTTCTTCACACGTTTATTAGTTTGGGTAAACGGTTGGATTTGTTACGGAGAGGCGGATCATGAGAACGTACTGAGAGAAGAAGGGAACTATCAGGAGAAAGCGTCAAGCCATTGCGACTATATAGCACTTGGAAGGGGTCAGGATAAGGGTTTGGGATGGGACGGGGGGGGGGGGAAAGGAATGGTGCCCAACCACTTAGTGGACGGTCGGGGATTGAACGCCGACCTGCATGAAGCGAGACCGTCGCTTTTAACTAAACTCCTAGATACAAAATTCTGGGCCTCCAGTTATATAAGAATTATTCTAATAAAAAAAGTACACATGAGTAGTTACACGGAAAAAAAAAAATAATTCAGGATAGTTTTGTCACCACAATATTGAGGAAAGAGAATATTTTGAGCCTCTCCCTGTTTTTATAAACGCAAGATTCGCCTCACTGCAGTTACAGCCTTGATTCCTATTGATAAGCCCAAATCCACTTAGGCTGGACGGCCTCGCTTCATGCTGGTCGGCGTTCAATCCCCGACAATCCAAGTGGTTGCTGGGGGCCCCATTTCATCCCCTCCGTCCCATTCCAAATCCTTATCCTGATCCCTTCCAAGTGCTATATAGACATAATAGCTTGACACTTTCTCCTGATAGTTCCCTTACAATTGATACAAAATCTAACTTAAAGTTCCAAGCACAACAGAAGGGTCGAAATAGCCTAAGTTACTCTATCCCTTTGAGATGTATTTTATTATCTCAACGTACTTGAACCTAGTACACCATAGAAGGAAAAACTGATACTGGCAATCACAAGACGCATGAAATATGACGTAGTAGAAAACCATCACAACTTTACATATTCCCTAACGAAGTTAAGATTTTACACTTGTATAAGATCCTCGTCTTTCACCAAGGTGAAGTCCTCCTAATATCACGTGGCATTTTGACGTATATTTTATCTAAGTCCAAAAATTTGGGTGTAAAAAATAAAAGCGGCTCGCGAAACAAACACAATGTCCCGTTTTCTGTTTGGGGGGGGGGGGTTCCTCTAGGTAGGTTAGGAACCCCCCAGACAGAAATTGTCGGAGTTTAGTACGTCTGTTTCTCGACGTTGTGAACGCTGGTGAGAACGGTAATGAATCACACACCTTCCATTATACAGCACTACCACCAAGACGCAGTGTGGCGGCACATTTCCAAGCTCATTTTGAGTCCACCAAAACTAATAGATGAGATGTCTACATATATTTAGGGATTACATTCAGTTTTCTAACATAAACCGCGACACGGACCATTAGCCTCGACACAACTCTCGACATCAGTCTTGTAGGACAACCACAAAAGCGGCGTCACTTACACAAAAGCCCAGCAGAGAGGGTGATGGTTTTAGACGCAGCTGTTTGGTAACTTTTGTTTTACTTACGTAAATTCTGTAAAAAGTTGCAGCGGTGTGCAGGACGAACATATCAATTATGACACTAGCTCTAAACTTCGGGCTCACCATAGCCCGTGCTGCTTGGAGCTTTTTGTTCCAAGTAGCGAATCTTAAACAACAACAACATCCACATATGTCAGTTGCTTAATTTAGAAACTGTACTTTTGGCCGGTCTCGAACCCATTGTTGATGTGACGACGTATATTGATTTTTGTAACTAGTTCATCAAGATTGTAACTTGCTTAGCTAAATGAATTATGGGGTTTCAGTCCCTGAGCCCATTATGTGCCTCTGTAGCCCTTTCCACTACCGCCCACAGGATGGGTATGGGATGCATAATAATTTAACTAACTGATCTATGAAACCAACATCCGGGTAACACAACAGACGCAGGATTGTATACATTTAATACCACTTGTAACAAAGAGTGCTTGTAGATACACCAGTAATTGCACTGGAGAGACAATATTCAGAATCGCTACAATATTAAATGGTCCCAACAAAGAGTAACTGGGATTGAACACAATTGTCCTGCAGAATATACAATTGTATGACCTCGAGTGGGTAGAGAGAGAGAGAGAGAGAGAGAGAGAGAGAGAGAGAGAGAGAGAGAGAGAGAGAGAGAGAGAGAGAGAGAGAGAGAGAGAGAGAGAGAGAGAGGCAGATAGAGAGAGAGAGAGAGAGAGAGAGAGAGAGAGAGAGAGAGAGAGAGAGAGAGAGAGAGAGAGAGAGAGAGAGAGAGAGAGAGAGAGAGAGAGAGAGAGGGAGAGAGAGAGAGAGAGGGAGAGAGAGAGAGAGAGAGGCAGATAGAGAGAGAGAGAGAGAGGCAGACAGAGATTTTGTTTAAGAGCTTTATGTATCATTCGACCCAGCTTAATGCTATGAGACACAGTGCTGGATGACGTTAAGGTATAGAGTCCTGGATATTTCTAGGCCAACCTCTATCATGCCTCTCTCCCTCCCTCCCTCCCTCCCTCTCATTAACTGTCGCCCTCCCTGTACTTAGCTGACATCACAGACGATGTTTGACACATAACCGTGACAATTACGAGCACTTATTTTATTTTTGGCAACGAGTGGGAAATGTATTTACCAACTCGTTAGCTCCAATTGCCTGCAGGAGTGGGTGATGGTGACGAGCAGGTGTGTGGGCGTACAGAACTACTCGCATCCTGAACGAGTGATCAATAAGTGGAATATATAATGGAAGGAGAAGCTGTAGAAGCCACCTCCATCCACAACTATGAGGCCTGATCCGACAAAGAATTCCGAGGTCAGAATAGTTCAATTACAGTGCAATTTATATAAAATATATAAAATCATGTACTTTGATCACCGGACATGGAAAATGAGAGACAGCAGTTGAGGAAAATATCAAAGGTGTAATAAGGTAGAGGACGAAGCCAGAGGTGACCATGGGTGTGTTGCTATGGTGACAGGGAGAGTGGTCCAGTGACATGAGCAGGATTCTCACACCTACACATTATCTTTTTCTTACCTCTCTCTCTCTCTCTCTCTCTCTCTCTCTCTCTCTCTCTCTCTCTCTCTCTCTCTCTCTCTCTCTCTCTCTCTCTCTCTCTCTTTGTTCTTAGTGTGTGTCTGCAGTTCCATTGTTGTGATGCGTCGCGCGCCTCACTTCCAGAGACTTGCCTGGAGGCCCAACAGCAGTAGCAGCAGCCACCTGCTGGAGGCCGAGCAACAGCAGCAGCCACCTGCTGGAGGCCGAGCAGCAGCAGCAGCCACCTGCTGGAGGCCGAGCAGCAGCAGCAGCTACCTGCTGGAGGCCGAGCAGCAGCAGCAGCCACCTGCTGGAGGCCGAGCAGAAGCAGCAGCCACCTGCTGGAGGCCGAGCAGCAGAAGGACCCACCTGCTGGAGGCAAGAAAAACACGAACAAAAGTAAACAGAAAAACACACACACACGCAAAACCAAAAATGAAGAAGGAGGATTATAATTTTTTTTGTCTGTCCAAAGTTGGAGGCCAGACACCTGGGGCTAGCCTCACTCACCTTTGCAGTGAGAAAGATCTGGGGTGCGGGACGGACATAGGCTGGTCGGGGGCAGGCCCACGTTTATTGCTTTCAGAAAAAATTAGCATTTATAGACCGTCATGCGATTTTCACAGAGTGAAGCGTGAAATACGGTGGGATTCCCTCTAGAAATTTTAATGATTGTAACAAAATATTTTCTTAGAGATTTTATACAGTTGTTCCAGTACTTCTTGATGATACATTTTCTGTGAGAAGGGGCAGAGGGGGAGGGAAGGGAGGAAAGCAGTAAGGAAGAACAGGAGAAGGTAGGAAGGGACAAAGTAGGGGACTGAGGGATAGGGACGAGGCGGTCGATGTGGAGATGGGATGAAGTGTGGGGAAATGGGATGAAGAGACGGGGGAAAGGGGGTAAATTGGGGAAAGGGGAAGGGGTAAATAGGAGAGAAGAGACCTGAGTACAGCCGGATACGCCTTCTATATGAATGTAAATGAAAATATCTGTCTGTTCAAGATTAGAGGGGAGACGGTGGGGGAGGGAAGAGATATCGGTGCGAGGGGGGGGGGGAGAAGAGAGGGAAGAGGGGAAACGGGGAGATAGAAGAGGGCGTCATAGGGTGGAAGAGAGGTGAAATGGAAGGAGCGGGGGAGAGACAGCCTACCCCGGGCACCGCCGGGTCCCCCCTCCTAGTATACCTCTAAGCAAATATATTAGAAACGTTGGTGTCAAAATAGTTAACACAAAGAGTAGTTGAGAGAGAGAGAGAGAGAGAGAGAGAGAGAGAGAGAGAGAGAGAGAGAGAGAGAGAGAGAGAGAGAGAGAGAGAGAGAGAGAGAGAGAGAGAATGAATTCTCGTGTGTCTCTTGCCATATCACAAGTCACAAACAAGTCACAGACCTTAAAGACATCAGTGAACAAGACATCTTAGAGGCGTTGCCTGTCTCAGCGGCGTGTGGCAGTTCATCTCTCTCATTATATTAGCAACAATTTTCACCGCACCTCACAAAGAGAAAGAACTGTTTTCTTATCTGTAAAAAAGCAAAACAAATGCTCACTCATTACCCCCCCCCTCATCTCAACCTGTGAGAAGAACAAGCGTGACAAGCAACAGAAACTGTTTGTAACAAGCTATAACAGCCTGACAAGCAACCGTGACACGTAACATAAACAGTAACGAGCTATGGCAGCCTATTAAGAATACCCCCCACCCCCCCACCCCCTCCTCCGCCCCCCACCCGGTATAAATAGAAAACTAAGTCGTAAACAACGCTGTTAAGTGACGTAGCAACAGTGTGTGTGTTGTTTGCAATGAAATTTTGAAAAAGGAAAGTTTGGAATCTTCGAAATTGATAAGGAACTTTGGGCCCAAAGATGCAGAGTTCGTTGACAACTCACTCGAACATTACATGAATAATACCTGGCGCAACTGCCATCACATATTGCACTAAAAATAAAGCGGAAATTGCGTTACAGTTGTAAAAAAAAAAATTATTGTAGCCATTTTGGATAAGATGAGTCATAAGCTTTGAGAATGGCTTTGGATAAGCCATTCTCTCTCTCTCTCTCTCTGTCTGCGTGTGTGTCTCTCTCTCTGTCTCTGTGTGTCTCTCTCTCTGTCTCTGTGTGTGTGTCTCTCTCTCTCTCTCTCTCTCTCTCTCTCTCTCTCTCTCTCTCTCTCTCTCTCTGTCTATCTCTCTCTCTCTCTCTGTCTATCTCTCTCTCTCTCTCTCTCCCGGGTACAGAAAATGACATTTTCATCAGGCCGACAGCCGGTACCCGGTTAATCAGGAGAGACAAGATGGACACGCATCCCTCCCACCGTCATCATCTGAGAAATATTTCCTCTGCCAATCAGTGTGAGCCTGAAACCTATCAGAACCGGGACGACGACGACGTTGATGAACGATCAGAAGATATTTTTAAGTGTTTCAATCATTTTCTTATCTTTTTTTTTAGCTTTCGCGTGCATATAATTTGCGTTTTAACAGTCATTGTTTTATTTTTCTAATTAAGTACCTCTATACGTCCATTTTTATAACGAAATGAATATTGAATTTTTTTAACTTCCATGCGGGTTAAAATTTGCCATACAACGCTGAATCATTTAGTGTCATTGAAAGATTTTTTTATATAGCGCAAAACTTAAAATGAATTTTATTTACACAAAAAAACTTAACATTGCATTCGAATAAAATGTGCTGTTATATGTAACAGAATATGACAGGTTATAATATATATAACAATATTAGAGTATGCTATATTACAGAATATTTCGGTATGATATACAACGGAAAATGAGGATATAATATATATAAATATATAAGAGTATAGTGCATAAAAACGTATATATATATAGAAGTGATTGAGATTATTGAATAATTACACAAGAATTTTCAATAATTAGCTTTTCAATAATAGACATAATTGAAAAACTGATGATTGGGGACCATCTAAGATGAACGGGCATATATATATATATATATATATATATATATATATATATATATATATATATATATATATATATATATATATATATATATATATATATATATATATATTATTAAATATGACCGAAAATGTACGATTAATAATTCTAACACGAATTTTCTCAATATTTCTTATATTTCTTTTCACTGTTGATGGTAACTGAAAAATCAATTCTCCAAAATTCATTTTTATTTGTATGTAGGTATAAAATCGAAGCTGTTTAAACTCTGTTTAGTTATAGTTGTGTGTGTGTAAACTAAAGTCTTTGAAAATGTAATAAGTTATTACGAAACGCGTTCAAGTGTCACGTCAGACTAGAAATAAAAATGAATTTTGGAAAATTGATTTTTCAGTTACCATCAACAGTGAAAAGAAATATAAGAAATATTGAGAAAATTCGTGTTAGAATTGTTAATCTTACTTTTTCGGTCATATTTAATAATATATGTCTACAGAAAAGACTGCTACTAAAATATACTAATATATATATATATATATATATATATATATATATATATATATATATATATATATATATATATATATATATATATATATATATATATATATATATATATATAATCTCTACTCTCCCCTCTCCTCCTTCTCCTCCCTCTCCCAGTCAATCTGGCATGTCTGCATCATAGTCTCCCTTCATCTCCGGCAACAAAATACGAAAGTCCTCCATCAAATATTCTCTGGCCATGGCTGGCGCCGGAAAGACCGTTCTAAGCTTCGGGGTGTTCTGATTTCCCCCGAGACCGACCTGATGGGCCAGGCAAGATCTCTCGGCAGAATTAGCATATCTTTTTATTTATTGATAATAGAGTGAGTGATAAGGAATCGGCTGGGTGTTGAGGATTGACTTAATGTGAAGCGAGTCATGCTGGGCTTGACAGCATGTTAACTGGGTAAAAAAATGTTATGTCCCGTTTTCTGTTTACGTTTGATCATAAACCCACTGTTTTCAGCCCACTGTTCTGTTAGTAGGAGATTAATAGATCATCTCTAAGGGTGTGTATATACAGGACGAGGAAGAATGCAGGCTAGTTTAACACACTGTAACAATCATCCGGCGACAACATAAAAAAAAAGCGGAGCCCAGGAGCTAAAACAGGCCTTTCAAGCACATACAGGTGACAACACTCGTGCAAGTTAGCGAGAATGCAAATAAAAATTCACGAAAAGTTTCTCAATTTGACGATTTGAGTCACGAATGATTGAAGAATCTGGATGATTGTAGTTGAGCAACGAGGCCACGGGGTGATGGACACGTGAGCGAGCAACACAGCTCACTATTGCCACAATATTGCACAATTAACTAAAATATAAATCTCTGTATTTTATTTCTGGCATTTATTTCCTCCCCTCCGGCCCGACGCTGGAACATGGAACCTCTGTAAATATATATATTATACCTTTTATTTTAAATGCGATTTATATATTTCTTAATCTTAAATTATATATATAAATCTATATATAAGCAATAATAAGTTGACGAATTAAATATACATATAAGTTGCATATTTGTATACTTTAAATCTACAAATAATTAGCAATTAACGAGTCTGTATTGACCGCTAAACAAGCCTCGTATATAAACAAACCCTCGGAGGATGTGAAGGAATAAGCCCGTGTGCCGAATATGAACAGACGCGCAGTTCCGAGGATGTGACCGAACAGTTCGGGTCTAAAGCCAACATCATAACGGAATGTACGGGGTTATCCTGGGATGTAAATCAGGATAACCCCGCCACAACTATTCCCAACTACCGTGAAGGAAGTTTTTTGATGTCCCGCTATCTTTTTTTATCCGGACCCAGCCGGAAATAAGGAGGAAGTTGCCAGTGCGTAACCAGACCGCCGCCAGAACCGGCAATCTCAATATATAGCGGAATATTATGTGCGGAGGTGGACGCTGGACAACCGGCTGGGTTAACCGGATACATTAGTGTATGAACTGCATGATGTAGGAAGGGGTGGTGGGTACACAGGTGTATCGTGGGGGGGGGGATATAACACTGTATACAGGTGTATTGAAGGGACACATCTGACAATAATTATAATAGATTATAATATAAAATATCTGAGGTAGCGAGTACAAAACAGGTTTTATAGGTGGAGTGTACGACTCGAGGGAGTGACACGACTTGCTCCATGGTCCAGGAGGGAGCGAAAGGTCGTCCATCCATCTTCATCCGTTTCTCCATCTTCTGATGAGTAGTTTGGTCATCAGGTGGAGTGTAGTTGGTTTACAAAACAGCCTCTTGAAGCCTCTCCCCCCCCCCCCCCCCGAGGACAATTGGAGCCCCCCAAATGGCTCCGGGGAACCACCAATATTAATACCAGGCTTCTGGGGTTTGTTGACTTCTTTTGTGGCCACTGATGACCTGGCTTGTTCAAGGCTTAACCGGCTGCACTAACCATGGCCCGGCTAGAGTAACGAGCGTTGAATGTAGCTGCTGTACGGCCTTTGCTGTACGACGTCTGCTCTACGGCCTCTGCTCTATGACCTCTGCTTTACGACCTCTGCTCTACGACCTCTGCTCTACGACCTCTGTTCGCCGAGAGCAGAGCGAGTTTTAGATTCCCTGAACGATTATGGACTCGTTACTGTCCACTAATTCATGAGAGGTCGAGGAGACGTGAGACTTTTCTGGAAGATTTGCTTCGCCTGGTGACGAGAACAGGTGAAAACTGACTGCTGAAAACAGTTGGGTCACGCCACTCTACTTACTGGAAGAGCTAACCTTTAGAAAAAGCACTGGCTATATAGATCGTACACACAAACATACACACACACACCATTCAGTCACAAGGGGTCTGTGGTTGAATGGACAGCGCTCTGGGCTCGTAATCCTAGGGGTACGGGTTCGATCCTCGGTGATGGCAGAAACAAAATGGGGATAGTTTCTTTTACGCTGATGCCCCTGTTACCTAGCAGTAAATAGGTACCTGCGAGTTAGACAGCTGTTACGAGCTGCTTCCTGGGGGTGTGTGTGTGTAGGGAAAAATATTTTTAGCAGTTAGTAACAGTTGATTGATTGACAGTTGAGAGGCGGGCCGAAAGTGCAGAGCTCAATCCCCACAAGCATAACTAGGTGAATACACACAAGGAAACTTTTGTGAGGAATCGTCAAGGACCTTGTATGCCACACTTGTCAGACCAATTCTGGAATATGCAGCTCCAGCTTGGAGTCCATACCTAGTTAAATACAAGACAAAGTTAGAGAAGATTCAGAGATATGCCACCAGACTAGTCCCAGAACTGAGAGGTATGAGCAACGAGGAAATGCTGCAACTACACACACAACTAGGTGAGTACACACACACACACACACACACACACACACACACACACAGACACACACACACATTTCTAATATGGTTACCGGGCTCTTGTCAGTAAATAACCACATTTCTGGATCTTTTGAAAAGCAGGTGAGTGAGGAAAGGCGGCGCCCCCAGAGAGCGGAGGCGCCCCCAGAGAACACCGGTGCCCCTAGAGAGTGGCGGAGCCCCTAGAGAGTGGCGGAGCCCCCAGAGAGCGGCGGTGCCCCTAGAGAGTATCGGTGCCCCCAGAGAGCATCGGTGCCCCCAGAGAGCATCGGTGCCCCCAGAGAGCATCGGTGACCCCAGAGAGCATTGGTGACCCCAGAGAGTGGCGGCGCCCCCAGAGAGTACCGGCGCCCCCAGAGAGTGGCGGCGCACCCAGAGAGTACCGGCGCCCCCAGAGAGTGGCGGCGCACCCAGAGAGTGGCGGCGCACCCAGAGAGTAGCTGCGCCCCCAGAGAGTGCCGGCGCCCCCAGAGAGAGGGGCAGCGCCCCCAGAGAGAGGCGGCGCCCCCAGAGAGAGGCAGCGCGCCCCCAGAGAGAGGCAGCGCCCCCAGAGAGAGGCGGCGCCCCCAGAGAGAGGCAGCGCCCCCAGAGAGAGGCGGCGTCCCCAGAGAGAGGCAGCGCCCCCAGAGAGAGAGGCAGCGCCCCCAGAGAGAGGCGGCGCCCCCCAGAGAATGGCGGGGCCCCCCAGAGAGTGGCAGCGCCCCCAGAGAGAGGCGACACGTGCTCTCTGGGCTGTAATAAGGGAGGCAGAGGACACCAAAAGTTGTTAGCGACGCTCGCCACAACCTTGCCACAACATGCCGGGAAAATAGCATGACGGCTCTGGAGTCACACCTAAATGGATTTTCGGTCGTGCTGCTACTGTTGCTGTTACTGCTGCTGCTGCTGCTGCTGCTCCTCCTCCTCCTCCTGCAGCTGTTGCTGCTTCAGTTGCTGCTAAAAATAATACAGGTAATTCAACTAATTCACGGTATCATTTAAGACTTCAATATACAGGAACGATACCCACCCAAATGCATTGAATCTGACAACCGAAGGATGAATGGCGGGGCCGAGGAGCTGGAATTCACTTTCAAACAAACACAAGTAGTTAAATGCAAAATTGGTAAAATATGGCTCACGAAAAATAAAAAAAAATGGAATAAGATATTTTTTAAGATGCATGATTAAAGGCCTCAAAGTAGCCGGTCTTTCGTAGACTCAGATATTCCTAAATGACCAGAGGAGTTATAAAGTTAGAATCATGAAGTATCGCAGTAGCAGCTAGGTCTACCTGGGTTGTTACTAGGATTCTCTGAACTACCTATAGCGTCCTGAACTGCCAGATAGTCTGAACTAGATAGATAAAAAGAGGCTGTAAGAACTGAAGTAGCTAGGACTGAAGTGTCCTAGACACCCTTACTGGACACTGAAGCTACCATCAAGTCGACTGATAGACATGAGTAAAAATAGACATAATTAAAATGAAATGAGCCCAAAACACAAACATTCGAAAAAGACTGGAAATTCTTTACAGAACACATCGAAGAAAGATATTTTTATTTTTATTAATATATTTAATATTAACACACCAATAGAGTAGCGAACTTAATAAATACCACCGTAAAAATAAAAAAACAACATTTACTAAATTTTCGAGTGAAAGAGATACTTTTAGCTATGTGAAAGCTGTTTGGAGAGGCAAGTTGTGATATAAAATGTAAGAGTTTTAAAAGTTTTAAATATAGAGTGCTATGGCCGAGTAATTAACCCACACTCTCTCCTCCCTCACCCTAGGTAGAGTGAGGCAGAGAGGCTTGCGCAGTACGATAGAGGGGGGGCCCTAACCTTATAAAGTGTATTGATAACCTAGGAACGTTGGAGAGAGGGGGCCCTACCATAATAAAGTATATTGATAGTCTAGGAGCGTTGGAGAGAGGGGGCCCTACCATAATAAAGTATATTGATAGTCTAGGAGCGTTGGAGAAAGGGGGCCCTACCATAATAAAGTGTATTGATAGCCTAGGAGAGTTGGAGAGAGGGGGCCCTACCATAATAAATTGTATTGATAGTCTAGGATCGTTGGAGAAAGGGGGCCCTACCATAATAAAGTGTATTGATAGTCTAGGAGCGTTGGAGAAAGGGGGCCCTACCATAATAAAGTATATTGATAGCCTAGGAGCGTTGGAGAAAGGGGGCCCTACCATAATAAAGTATATTAATAGTCTAGGAGCGTTGAAGAGAGAGGGAGCCCTACCATAATAAAGTGTATTAACTTTCTAGCAACGGACACGCTTCTGTATCCCCCAATAAAAGCAGCAGACATAACAATACAAATGTTATTGCTTTAGGAATACTTTGAGTTTTTAGGTTCTTGAAAGCTCCAGGAGTTTCTTTTTCTTTTCTAGAGTTTTGGTAGTTACGAGAACTAAGATATAACAATTTCGAGAGAGATTCGAGCACGAGTTGCGTATGGTGAGCTCTCCGCCGGCTGTGGTTCCTGCACAGAGAGGAGAAAGTTGATGCGTTTCACATTCAGCGTTTTGACAGGAAGGAGAATTATGAGTCCCGCAGGGGAAGAGGATGATTGTGGGTGTTCTGAGAGCTACGGACCGTTTGTGAAAGGTCTGAGAGTCTCTAAGAAGAGAGAGTGAGAAAGAGAGAGAGAGAGAGGAGTGCTTTTGTAAGAGTTGAAAAAAGTGGCAACAGGACTAACTTCCGCTGCTAAGTTTATGCAAGTGGGATCTTGAATCAACTTTGTCTCTAGTGATAGAGAGGTGGTGGTAGAGGCAGGTGGTGGTAGAGACAGGTGGTGGTAGAGACAGGTTGTGGTAGAGACAGGTGGTGGTAGAGACAGGTGGTGGTAGACACAGGCTGTGGTAGACACAGGTGGTGGTAGAGACAGGTGGTGGTAGAGACAGGTGGTGGTAGAGACAGGTGGTGGTAGAGACAGGTTGTGGTAGAGACAGGTGGTGGTAGACACAGGTTGTGGTAGAGACAGGTGGTGGTAGACACAGGTTGTGGTAGAGACAGGTGGTGGTAGAGACAGGTGGTGGTAGACACAGGTTGTGGTAGAGACAGGTGGTGGTAGACACAGGCTGTGGTAGACACAGGTGGTGGTAGACACAGGTGGTGGTAGAGACAGGTGGTGGTGGTAGTAGAATGTCTGTGAGCCGCAATGATTTAAAATACACCATATTTTATCCAATAGGGATTTTCACATCTAAATGCATTGAATCTTCGGAGAGGACAGGTTGGGATACCCACATCACTGACACTGAAATATTTTATAATAAGCGCTACGGAAGAAATTTTTTAACAAAAACTATACACAAATGTGTATAATCTAGCTGCGTCTGGAGTGAAGGCTTCATTTATTCGGCAATTTGAGTTATTTATTAACAAGGCTGAAAATTACCGGGAATGGCGAACTGAACAGGTGTGTCCCAGGTGACAGGTGTGACCCAGGTTACAGGTGTGTGACCCAGGTGGCAGGTGTGACCCAGGTTACAGTTGTGAGGTGTTTTATAGTTTATATTTCACCACAGATATGGCTACATATCTGCATCATATATAATGTTTCTTCTGTCCTCCATTGATAGAGTTAGAGATCTGCTCTACATCATACAATAGGGCGAGTTATTCAGCTGTAGTGATTTAACAACGCTAACCCAGCATATACATATAATGCACATATTTACATCTGTCCTGCATAGGGCTCGAGATCTGTCCATTTACATATTGTAAATGAATACTCAGTAACAGTTGGTTACTGAGTATTCAACCGCAGAATGTAATTAATGTGAGTTTACAAAGGTAAAAAGAGATTCGAACCGACTTACATATATGCACACATATATGTAAGTAACCTGTATATATGTAAGTAACCTGGACCCGATAGGTTGGTCTTGAGAGTCATAACTCATTTTCCCCACAAGTACATCTACACGAGTACAACTTTGTGAGTACATCTTCATGAGTACAACTATGTGAGTACATTGATCGACTGTAGTGGCCGAGGTTCTGAAACTTAAATTAACATGTTATGGTGCATTTTGACTTGCCAAAGAATTCAAAAACTTATTTCAAACCATCACTTCATTAATGAAAACCTCCGATACAAGACACCTCTGGATAAGAGAGAATAAAGAGAATAGTGACATTGGTATAAGGAAAGACGCAAGTGTGAGGGGGGGAGAGGTTATCTTGAGAGGATTTCTGGGCTTAGCGTCCCCACGGCCCAGTCCTCGACTAGGCCTCCTTATTGTTACACACCCCCAAGAAGCAGCCCGTAGCAGCTGTCTAACTCCCAGGTACCTATTTACTGCTAGGTAACAGGGGCATCAGGGTAGAAGAAACCTTTTGCCCATTTGTTTCTGCCTCCACCAGGGGATCGAACCCGGAACCTCAGGATTGCGAATCCGAAGCGCTGTCCACTCAGCTGTCAAGGTAAACATATTGTTAAGAGGGAAGCCTGGGAGAGGTTGCCATGGTAACGCCAGTGTGACTCACAGACGTCACCTCAGACTCACCTTCTTAATTGTCACTCGTGTGTGTGTGTGTGTGTGTGTGTGTGTGTGTGTGTGTGTGTGTGTGTGTGTGTGTGTGTGTGTGTGTGTGTGTGTTTTGTGAATCTGAATGTCTGGGTTCTGGGTGAGAGACGGGGTAATATAGCGATAAGCCATTGTGAACCTCTCGATCTTGTAAAAATCTATGAATGACAAGGAGCTGAGAGCATCAGGATGGAGTGAGGAAGCCCAACCACTTGGACCATCGGGAATCGAACGCCGATCATGCACGAATCGCAGCCATCGCTCTACAACAGACACGAATATGAATACCGAGCATCAGGAGAGATATGTATCAGACTCAGAGCTGTCGTGCGGTTAATTACATCGTAATCTTTTCAAGCGAGTCAACGCTCTGTGTCCAGAATTAACACTGAAGTATTATCTGGTGGCAATTCTCCTGCATTATCTTGATGAACAGATTTACTGAGATCCCGAAGCACAGCTGAACACTGTTCTCAGGCTAGAGAACAACGCACTCGATAACTTGTGGGTGGGTGTGTACTCACCTAATTGTACTCACCTAATTGTGCTTGCGGGGGTTGAGCTGTGGCTCTTTGATTCTGTCTCTCAACCGTCAATCAACAGGTGTACAGATTCCTGAGCCTACTGGGCTCTAAAGTGTGTGTGTGTGTGTGTGTGTGTGTGTGTGTGTGTGTGTGTGTGTGTGTGTGTGTGTGTGTGTGTGTGTGTGTGTGTGTGTGTGTGTACTCACCTAGTTGTACTCACCTAGTTGTGAGTACAACTAGGTGAGTGTGTGTGTGTGTGTGTGTGTGTGTGTGTGTGTGTGTGTGTGTGTGTGTGTGTGTGTGTGTGTGTGTGTGTGTGTGTGTGTGTGTGCGTGTGTGTTGTTTATGCACTTGGTGAGTGCTGGGGTTAGACTCATGGGGGTGACATGGTGAGTGTTTTGGCTTGCTTTGAACGCCGAACACAACAAACACACCTCCCGGTGTGTGTGTGTTCCCTCTGTGTGCACACACAACTCTTGGTTCAGACCTTTGAACAGATTGCTGAAGACGGGTAACTTGGGGATGGGCACTGTGCCCACCCACTGACTTCAGGTCAGACCTCAGTGACCTCACTGACTTCAGGTCAGACCTCAGTGACCTCACTGACTTCAGGGTCCATGACCCAATCAGGCGCAAATACGTGATGTCACATGTCCCCTCTCATTTGTTAAAAAAAGGGCCACGTGACATGGGAGGGAGGGAGTGACAGAGAAAGTGACATTCAGTGTGCCATCTTTTATGCACAGAATATTACAACAACATAGTTCAAATCTGCTATATACAAAACACTGAATGTCATAGCAGAGTGAAATGTGCATTTTGCAGTTGCAAGTATGGCTGTTAAAGAGGAGGGAATACTGTTGCAATGGACTGTAGTGGATTAGATTGTGTTACTGAAGGCTGCAAAGTATCTTAACTGTCCCTTGAACAGCTCACTCAAAGTGACTGAAGACACTTTGTATCCTTCAACGTTGGAGTAACCTATTTGGACCTATTCTTTTACAACTGCACATTAATTGTATTTGAAAGGACTTTCCAGTGTCAAAAAACTTTAATATTTCACTTGCAAAACTTGTGTCATTAAAAAAAACAGAATTATACAAACTACATCAATAGTTTGTCGCCACCAGACTTTCCCTTAATATTAGTAAGACTTGCTAAACTTATAAGACTTATGTAAGACTTATGCTGAACCAATTTCACGTAAAGTAATTTTAACAATTAAGCGCCGAGTCATAAGGATAGTGTTCGAACACCTGTTCCTCGGTGCAAGTGTTGACGTGCCACTGAACTGGAAATGTAACTTACAGGTAAAAAGATGTATAATATGCCTTGTGCTTTACAAAAACATATGAGAAAGTCTTTCACGTTCAATTTTGAATTTAGTGAATCAAAGTCGAATTTAGCCCCACTTTCTGTTCTTCAATTGCCTGTGATTCTACAACCATGCCTATAACGTTTGAAAAATCTAGATAGCCCCCAAAAGAGAAAGCCACGATAATAATAATATAACTTAAGAGCAGACGAGGGGGAAAAAATCACTGAATGTAATACGTTGATTTCCTATTATATTTCCTGATTTCTCCATCACCGCGTATTGCATGCAATGCGTATACAGACTAAATATTTTTGTGCGATTAACGGCAACTTTTGCTTCGATAAGTTTGAGTATGACCTCTCAGATATCAGATTAATGGCCAGCAAATAATCATATCATGCATCGTCATAAGTGAGCAGTCACACTATTGGATTAATATAGGATAAATGACAATCCTTTCTGGGACAGCGAGATGGCACTCTAGTCATGCAGGGTCATGCCCTTGTTTGCCCTCGTGATCAGGCACTGGGGCTATATATAAGAGTGTCAACAGCGTTGCCCTTTCGGCCATGCAATTTTGCTTAGTTCTGATTGGACCAGAGAAAAGCAAGCAAAACCCTTGAATAGAGCAGGTCGTAGCACGTTAAGGGAGAGGGTCCTTTGGCTTCACTACACGAAGTCAGCCAAAGAGCAACTTTTTGTTGACTTCGTGTAGTGAAGAACGCTTCTCAGTCTCCAAAGCCAGAGATTAGTATTCATCAGAAGCCACACATCACATCCAGTTAACTTAAAGGCGATCTTGAAGTCACTACTAGCTTGTCTGAATCAACAGCTTCCTCCCTCCGCCAATCTCCCGCTTCACTTCCTCCCTTCACCAATCTCCCGCTTCAGTATCTCCCTCCACCAATCCTTCTCAAAGCCTCCAGTCTGTCCTTCGTCCGCCATTACCACCTCTCTGTCGCATCCTAACTTTATTGTATGAGAAGTAAGAGCCAATTCAACAATTATCCCTAAGTACCGGTTTGTTCATTTGGTCTGGAACTTGCTGTATAGGTCACGAGCCGCCGTGAAGACTTGCTGTCAACGCTGCGACAGTGGCCAGCTTGAGTTCTGAGACAAGCTTGTGGTCCAGTTTTTCTTGCGTCCAAGAAGCTGAAAGAAACTTCCTGAGTCGGCTTACAGTGGTAACTACATATATCTCATACATATGGATCAAGAGAAGCTTTTAATGTAGACATACATGTGGATTTGTTTCTAAAAACAGAAGGCTACATGTCTCTATTTAAAGCTATATAGTGTTAGCCATATTTCTTGGGGTACGTGACTTTAGGACCTCTGGTGTTGTTTGTTTACATTTGTTGCAGTTACCCCAGAGACAGCGTTGCCAAGTGTCAGTGTACGAACCGAACGCCGGCATTAAGTCACAATATCGTGGCTGAAAGTGAGACACGCGTCCCGCCACTCTATGTAATTCTCTGACCATATCTAGACTCATAAAAGAAAATTTATGCCGAGTCGACAGCGATTGGAATCCTTCCTCTAGATTGATTTCCAAGGCAAGACGCAACTACAGTCGATTGGGATTGGGATGTAGTGCCTCCAAGACCTAGGAAAAATGGTTTGGAGTTCCCTTTTGACCAGCGAAGGGGACTTTGATATTTTCTCCAAAAATGCTTAATTTTTAACTCTGCTCTGTAAAATATCTTATGAAAACAGAAGGAAACAGGAACGTACCTTTAATTGGTAGATTCCTCTCCAACGATGAGCTGTTAAACTCTCTTACCTGTAATGATATGATGATATTCATAAGTACTAATCACATGCCTTTATACATTTCAATCATCATCATATACTACAAATATATTACAATCTCCACATCATTTTTTAATATTGTAATTCATATATATGAGTAAAGCAAATAAAGTTTACACTAGAGGCTCGAGGTGCTGCTTACCTTGAAGGATGAGGGAGCACTGTGCCCCTTCCCTAAGAGAGGTCAGACTGGGACAAAGAGCCTGACTTCGAATGGTATATTTACTTCAAGACACCAAAATTTGCTCACGTCAATAGTCGGTCACATACTGAAGCAGTAGGGTTTCTTGCCTGTTTTTACTGATAACCACAAAGCACATTTCGGTCCATGCAAGAAAGGCACCGAATAATTATAGCACGAGCAACTAATGTAAACACTGTTGAAGCAGCCACTCGAGATAATAACTCGATGAAACACACTGTTACACTAACTTGTTCCTGTGTAACTTGTTCATATGTAACATAACGACCAAGACCAAGTGATAACATATGTGACCAAGCTCGCATTTTTACTTTTTGTGTTCTTATCCGGCAGTTGATGAATATTTTCACTTACAACACTTTAGACGTTTCCAGGTCTCCTCGTCACAACACAACCACAGGTAACCGCTTAATGATCTGACCGGCGGAGTACCCAACCCGTCCTTAGGCCAGGCTCGTTAGGGCAGCGCCCGCCACCCCCTCCCCCCAGACTCATTCATAATTTTTAATATACCAGGCAATAAAAAATAGGTTTCTTCTTATATATAAATGAATAATATTATACAGTTAAATTCAGTGTTTAGTTAGGCGTAGCTTAGGTTAAGTGTTTAGGTTCTGTTGGCGATTATTTGTATTTGGAGTACGTGGGTGAAGCATTTACAGCGTTGGGGTTCGAGTTTAGGACGTCAGGCAAGCGCTGCTCGAGAAGTGTTCGAACGTCCTCAGTTGTGAGTCGCGTGTAAACTGTTTATCATTCATAAACCAGCCCGTCCTCATAAACAAAGGCCCAAAGTCCATTCCATGCACCCGCCAAACTCCCTGTTTGTGAATACAAAACGGTTTACACACGACTCACAGCTGATGACGTCCGAACACTTCCGGAACAAGTGCTTCACTGACGAATATTGTTCGAACCACAACGCTGTAAATGCTTCACCCACGTACTACAAATACAAATAATCGTCCACAGAACCTAAACACCTAATCAATGCCCAAATATGTACAATATGCTAACATATAGTAAAAATAATTTATATTTGAGAAAATTCCGTGCGTCTTAAGTTTTGAGTCAAAAGCCATACCTAGTTTTATATTGTATGTCAGGCAGTGATAGAAATTGGGTCGTGATTACATTTCATATTATCGAGTCGCGAGCAATATAAAAAAAAATTGAAAACCCCCTTGCTCTGATGTATACCATTATTGATCAAATTACATAGAAATTAAGTAGCTGATCAATTAGGGAAAAAAAGGGGTGATACATAAAAATTATGGGTGACATTCTGATTGTAAATTTGATTCAGTGAGGCAAACGACATAGGTGGCTTCCCAGCCATAAACATTCTGGGGCCAGATTCACGAAAGCACTTACGCGAGCACTTACGAACGTGTACATCTTTCCTCAATCTTTGACGGCTTTGGTTACATTTATTAAACAGTTTACAAGCATGAAAACTTCCCATTCAACTATTGTTATTATTATAAACAGCCTCCTGGTGCTTCCGAGCTCATGAACTGTTTAATAATTGGAAACAAAGCCGCCAAAGATTGAAAAAAGATGCACAAGTTCATAAGTGCTTGCGTAAGTGCTTTCGTGAATCTGGCCCCTGGGCTCCCCAGGCCGCTGGCGGGCCGCTCAGCGACGCTAAAAATGTTTACAAACGTTTTACGTTTTCTAAGTTATTTGTTGAGTTATAACTATAAATTTGGTGTCCAAATTGGTACAATTAAATTCGTTGGAGAACAGAAACTAAAACATAAGTGTATTTATAACTGATTATGCACGACAGCGATGAATATACGAATGTATATTCGTGTCCCCAATGGCAACACACTCGTCTGGTGTTTCGCGAGAGCTTTGGCCTGGGTTCGTATCCTGGCCGAGGATTGACTGGGCGCCAATCCTTAACTTGTAGCCTCTGTTCCCCCAGCAGTGAATGGGTACCTGTGCAGGCGATGAGTCACAATAACGTGGCTAAAGTATGTTGACCAGACCTCACACTAGAAGATGAAGGGACGACGACGTTTCGGTCCGTCCTGGACCGTTCTCAAGTCGATTGTGACAATCCTGGACCCGTCCTGGACCATTCACAATCGACTTGAGAATGGTCCAGGACGGACCGAAACGTCGTCGTCCCTTCACCTTCTAGTGTGTGGTCTGATCAACAAATGGGTACCTGGTTGATAAACAATTTGGCGGGTCGTATTCCAATGAAAATTAGGATTAAGGACTTGCCCGAAACCCTATGCGTGCTAATGGCTGTACAAGAATGTAAGAACTCTTGTATACACGTAATAAAAAAAATCAACAAGAGCTTTTGAAGTCAAGTATGTCAGCGACTAAATCCTCTCTGGCCAACCACATACAAGAGCAGAGAAAGTGATCAGTAGCTAAGATTTGGATCTAAGATGACATTCTCACTCGTCACCTTCACCTACACGAAACTGTTCGTCCAATTCCCGGGTTGTCACCAAATGGAAAGAACTTCCAATCAACCATCGATGTAGCACGAATGTTGTCGATTTGTTAACACATTGTTAAACCATTGTCAATATTGTATTACTTTAAGATATTTCTCTAATTCAGAGTCGAAGTAAAGATCATATTTATAGTTATAAGTCTTACCTCTTTATCAGTCTAGGACACTACATACTGGAATTTAGATATGTGTATACACATGCTATGTAAAGGAACCATGTTTGATATTGTATATATGTTTTAGTTACTGCTGGAATGTGTCTGCTGCTAAATGAGAGTTAAAAAGGCGTAGTTAACCGCTACCTTTGCCTACAGTGAAATTTATCTATTTGATGAACTTTCCATAAGCCGGATGAAGAATTTGACGGTCACTTTATATTTATCATTTATAAAGTTCACTCGTTGACCTTTATAAATACCGAAGCCAGCGCCTAAACCCGCGCCGACCATCTTCATAGCTGGCTCAGTTACTCAGATGTAACTATGGAACAGTGAAAGTTTATATATCTACGGTCTCTTAGACTGCCGTGTAAAGCCATTCCTTGCCTTCAGTAATAGCTGTTACCTTCCCTCTCCACCCCCTCCCATCCATAGGTTGTTTGATCATTTCCAAGTCTTTCTTCCAACGTCTCTTAATTCCTCACGAAACCATAGTAGGCTAATGGCGCGAAGCCTGTGTGGGTCTTCGGCAATCTCCGCCCCCTACTGGCTGGCTTTCCCAAAAGTGATCTCATTAACGTGGTTTCTCAACTGTAAACACACACACACACACACACACACACACACACACACACACACACACACACACACACACACACACACACACACACACACACACACACATACACACACACACACACACACACACACACACACACACACACACACACACACACACACAAACACACACACACACACACACACACACACACACACACACACACACACACACACACACACACACACACACACACACACACACACACACACACACACACACACACACACACACACACACACACACACACACACACACACACACACACACACACACACACACACTTAAGCACGACTCAAATCACTTGTTTTCTAGCACTCAGTAATGACCAAACTTGAGCAACATTCTCAGCACCGTCAAGAGGGGCCTAAGTTTACTCGCTGAGAGCCTTACCAACCCACCAGAGAGGCCAGCACCTCAACCCACCAAGGTATATGTGGTAAACCTCCTCTTCTATGATATGAAGTATACCCTCATCTTCTTTATTATGTGGTATATCTCATCTTCTTTATTATGTGGTACATCTCATCTTCTCTATTATGTGGTATATCTCATCTTCTCTAATATGTGGTATATCTCATCTTCTCTATTATGTGGTATATCTCATCTTCTCTATTATGTGGTATATCTCATCTTCTCTATTATGTGGTATATCTCATCTTCTCTATTATGTGGTATATCTCATCTTCTCTAATATGTGGTATATCTCATCTTCTCTATTATGTGGTATATCTCATCTTCTCTATTATGTGGTATATCTCATCTTCTCTATTATGTGGTATATCTCATCTTCTCTATTATGTGGTATATCTCATCTTCTCTAATATGTGGTATATCTCATCTTCTCTAATATGTGGTATATCTCATCTTCTCTAATATGTGGTATATCTCATCTTCTCTAATATGTGGTATATCTCATCTTCTCTATTATGTGGTATACCTCATCTTCTCTAATATGTGGTATATCTCATCTTCTCTATTATGTGGTATACCTCATCTTCTCTAATATGTGGTATATCTCATCTTCTCTATTATGTGGTATACCTCATCTTCTCTAATATGTGGTATACCTCATCTTCTCTAATATGTGGTATATCTCATCTTCTCTATTATGTGGTATACCTCATCTTCTCTAATATGTGGTATATCTCATCTTCTCTAGTCTGATTCTTCAAATATATGATTACGTGTAATTACAATTACCAACTTAAATAAAATAATGCCTGAATAAAATTTATCGATTCCTGGACCAAGAATGCTTAATTATAACTAATAAGAAACAAAAACAAAAAACAAAAAAACATATACGGCAAGTGATCCCTGAATTTTACATTGATGATTAACCTCAATGGCTCCAGGGGAGGGGTATTGGGGGCTCGAACCCCGGCCCTTGAAAATGCATATGAGTTATCCGGAGTGAGTCTTGAACCCAAAACATTAAGGAATAGTACACAGTCAAATCCCAGATAATGTGGCATATCTATGGGAATATAACTGAAGGCGGACGGAGGGGGGAATCGAACCAGCTGCGTCCTGGGGTGTTTCCTCCCTCCCTCGACGCGCGTTTTAACCATCCCATTCCCTTCCCAGGAAGGGAAAGGAACTATCAGGAGAAAGCACCAAGCCATTATGACTATATAGCCCTTGGAAAGGGATCAGGATGTCAGGATTTGGGATGGGACGGTGTGGGGAGGGGGGAAGGAATGGTGCCCAAGTACTTTTGGACGGTCGGGGGATTGAACGCTGACCTGTAGGAAGCGAGATCGTCGCTTTACCGTCCACTGGAAGAGGTTGGTCGAAGCGCATGCGGGTTATATGTGAAAACTGGAATGGGTATACCAGCTTGATGCCTCCAGACTCCCAGTGAGTCTAGCTGGACCCCAGGAGAGAAGATTCACGAAGCAGTTACGCAAGCACTAACGAACGAGTACATCTTTCCTCAATCTTTGACGGCTTTGGTTACATTTATTATACAGTTTACAAGCATGAAAACGTTCCAATCAACTGTTGTTATTGTTTTAAACACCCTCCTGGTGCTTCGGAGCTCATTAACTGTTTAATAATTGTAAACAAAGCTGCCAAAGATTGAGAAAAGATGTACACGTTCGTAAGTGCTTGCGTAACTGCTTCGTGAATCTGGCCCCCAGGTTGTGTAACTTTGAGACAATCGTAGTTCATGGGGTTACGTCGCGCGTCTGCTGGGGACTTCGATTTTTGATGAAAGATAGAGCCGATTGGGCACTTTTCACTTGATGTTTCTGTTCACCTAACGTTTAACAGGTGCCCAGGAACTAGGTCAGTAGTTGGCCAAGGAGGGCGGGAACCTCGATAAGCCTAACCACAGGCTTCCTGTCCCTGACAAGTGGAAACTAATCTATGAACCACCGTATAATTGAACCAGAGTGTTCTCAAAGTAGGGTTCAGTCAGTGGGAAAATTCTCGTGGGTCTCGTAGTACAGTGGGCTTCGTTCTCGATATGCACTCGCAGGATCCCGGGTTTGATTCCCGGGTAGATATAAATGTATGGCTATGTTTCCTTTCACCTGATGTCTCAATGCCACCTAGCAGTAAATAGGTACCCCAGGTGATAGGCAGCTGTTGTGGGGGCTGCATCCTGGGAAAGGTGAGTAGCTCGATACACACAGAAATCACAATAGCGTGATGCATCAAATGAACAAATCCACAAGGGAAAACAAATCTCAGACGTAGGTTCGAATCCTCGTCACGGCCCTTGTGGATTTGTTTTGTAAGTAGTTCGACCTTGTGAGGAGACCTAGACATGAGCCTAAAGTGTGAGCTCATGAAACATGAGCACATGAGCCGTATGAATTCACAATTTTTCTTTTATTTTTATATCTTAATACTCGACAGATGTCACAGTTCTGGGGCTGATAAGTTTTCTCCTCCTAATAAGTCACATTTCCTGAGGCTAATATATCTCTTAACAAACAAACACTAATGTAATGTTGTTGTTAAAGATTCGCTACCTGGAACAAAGTTCCAAGTAGCACGGGCTATGGTGAGCCCGCAGGATGTATTATAGCTTAACATAATTCCTCTTGTTATACGCATTCATAAACAAAAGCCTCTTGTAATCAGCGCTTTTAACAAAAAATTAACTCAGGTCATTAGGATCCAGAACAATTTTTTCCCACCTTCAAGAAAAATCAATGTTGCAACTGAGGTTTCCCTTTTTTCTTTTTTCTTTTTAGGAAATCTCATTTAACAGAAAGACAATGATGTACAGCCGGGCTCGCTCTCTTTTTCCTGTCGGCTGTCAGGCCGCGTGGTACAAAAACCTGTTATCTTTTTGCTGGTATTTCCAATTTATTATATAAGTTTTTTTTCAGTGCCCATACAAAGGTTAATACCGAAGCGTCCATTCACGTTATCCTTTCTCCCGTTGTCACTATTCTATGGGGGGAAAAAAAAGCTTAGTATATCCACCTCCGAACAGGAGTAGATTCTCTTCCATAATGGTTTTATTAATTAGTTTACGGAAGAGGGAGAGAGGGAGATATTGACTTCTTTGTGTCCTCATCTTCCTTCGGAGCGAAAGAGGAATGAAGGGAGGGAAGAATTCGAGCTGTTCTCTCTCTCTCTCTCTCTCTCTCTCTCTCTCTCTCTCTCTCTCTCTCTCTCTCTCTCTCTCTCTCTCTCTCTCTCTCTCTCTCTCTCTCTCTCTCTCTCTCTCTCTCTCTCTCTCTCTCTCTCTCTCTCTCTCTCTCTCTCTCTCTCTCTCTCTCTCTCTCTCTCTCTCTCTCTCTCTCTCTCTCTCTCTCTCTCTCTCTCTCTCTCTCTCTCTTTCTCTCTCTCTCTCTCTTACGCTTCTTAGTTAGAGTAATAGAGACCCAACAAGGTGTCTCGCTCGCAATGCCAGCCATTAAATTATCGCGCTAGGATGGCTTCTTTAAGAGACTGGGTTGAAGCCATTCCCATTCTGACTGGTAGAGCACTCCGGCTCTCAAGGCCTGTTACTCAGCTAATCAAGAGGATGAGAGCTCACCAAGACTCGTGACCTCACGTTACCACACACTTACCTAATGCACTTGACGCATAATGTGATGTTCTCTATGCCCTTCATAGAACATGATATATTAGTATCAACAGGCTCTGATGCTGTGTTAACAGGGCGTTCTCCTTTAGTCCCCTTGCCAGCATGATCAATGGCGAATTAACAGGATTATGCCCTATCCCAGCAGCTTGCATAGCATTTTCAACATAATGGTTTCCTCAACCGTGTTGCAATCAAGTTCAATCTATGCAGCTGTTTTTACCGCCTGTATGAAACCCTGAAAGTAGCTGTTAAGTTAGTTGTATGTTAATGACAACTATAATGTCCCCCCAATCATACTTCTACTAAATGAAGTTTTAAAATAAGACTCACATGTTCACTTAGCTATCCCATTTCTGCTCGATTAGGAGCCTATCGAGTATGTGTGTGTGTGTGTGTGTGTGTGTGTGTGTGTGTGTGTGTGTGTGTGTGTGTGTGTGTGTGTGTGTGAGT
The DNA here is from genome assembly GCF_040958095.1 of Procambarus clarkii. Taxonomy (NCBI): domain Eukaryota; kingdom Metazoa; phylum Arthropoda; class Malacostraca; order Decapoda; family Cambaridae; genus Procambarus; species Procambarus clarkii. The sequence goes on along the minus strand of NC_091188.1, from coordinate 4,633,296 downwards.
GTGTGTGGTGAACCTCTACCGGTTAGTTAATTTAATTATGTCTTTTGTTCCATTAATATCAATGCCACATTGATGATAAAAATGGTGAGCAGGTAATTAATTTCATCACATTTTTCCTGAACTAATAAAATTATTGCGTTTTGTATTATACTGTCTTCCTTCTTTCATAAATTATTGTGTTCTGTAATATGATGTCTTCCATATGTACAAAATTACTGTGTTTCGTTTTATGCTACTTCCTTATTTAATATATGATCGTTATATTCAAATGTAAAGATCAATATATATATATATATATATATATATATATATATATATATATATATATATATATATATATATATATATATATATACATATATGTATATATTGTTATGACTTTGATTAAGAGTGCTCGTTGTATGTAGATGCGGTCATTGTTCACTAATATGTTGTGACTGTGATATGATCGATAATTAATATATTCCCATCTATGGAAATTACCGACCACAGCTCCACCTGGGCCAAGAGATTGACATTGACACCTGGAACAATACCTCACCCAAGCACCTGTGTGTGTGTGAGTGTGTGTGTGTGTGTGTGTGTGTGTGTGTGTGTGTGTGTGTGTGTGTGTGTGTGTGTGTGTGTGTGTGTGTGTGTGTGTGTGTGTGTGTGTGTGTGTGTGTGCGTGTCAAATGACGCTTCATCTGTGTAGCCATGCCAGAAGTAAATATGGATCTGTATCAAGAATTCCATAACTGAGAGGAAAAAAGGTCATGGTTTACACATCATAACATTAATCGAACACTGAGCATCTCTTCCCCCATCATAATTGCATTGCTAAGAGAATGGTGAGTTCTGAGCTAACACGATAAGGCGACAAGATCAATCGCTGTGTGCTACCTCAACGAATTCCACGTTCTTGAGGAAGCAATCTGTCCAAGACATACTTAACAGAACCCCATAAACATCACATCAGAAATAAGAATAAAATTTGTCTCAGAGTTCGACTAACGTTTTTGCAACTCGTCAAGCAACCAATAAGACTTAAAAATGGACTCTCTCTCTCTGTCTCTTTCTCTCTCTATTTTCTCTCTCTCTCTCTCTCTCTCTCTCTCTCTCTCTCTCTCTCTCTCTCTCTCTCTCTCTCTCTCTCTCTCTCTCTCTCTCTCTCTCTCTCTCTCTCTCTCATCTGACTCCTCCCTCCTCCTACTCACCAAGTCTCAGGTAAGCACCGCCACTCCAACAATCTTTACTGTTATAGAAACGAGTTCCAAGAGCGTCTTGTACGAGCCTTAAACGTATGCTGGGGATTCTCAATGGCGGCATATATCGCCGGCCTGACGCCGGGGTAAACAACGAAGCCGCCGCCGCTACTGACACCCCGAGCTGCCGCCATCTGCGTCGTCGCCGCCATCTGCGTCGCTGGCCGAGGTAGCTGCCACCCCCCAATCTCCATCAAGATACAATCACCATTAAACACTCGACGTAGCAGGTGGGCTTCATGGGATTGTTCGAGAAGAACGTCAGGTAGATAGAGCTTTTCTTTCTTCATTCTTTTACTGTCTTCCTAAGTCCTCCTTTCATTACCTTCTTTTACTTAAACACGCTTACTTTTTTGACCTCGTCCTTCCTAGATTTAATTCATGACTGTCCGGGGGTATTTAATATCACTGGCAGTCTGGGAATGTAAACAAAAAATAAAAATTCTCCGATAGCAGGTTGTTCGATTCACAGATAATTGGGCATAGTTCGACAGTTCTATACACACAGTCGGACACTAACGGCCCATCGGGAGTCGGTGTGTGCGCAGCGCGCCTCAGCGACACCGCAATTCCCGGGTACAATATCGGATAATAATCTGAAGTGTGCGGAGAACGCTCCTTTTAAAGATATCATACGGGTTCTAATGATGCTCTTATAGCACATCACGAGGCTCTATATAAGTCTCCAGGATATCAGAATATCCTCTATAGGTTCTTCTTTGGTTGGTAGAGTTTTATTTGTTTTTATTTTTACATAGTTTATCATTTGTTTTTTTGCCGGGGGTGACAGTAGCAGTCAAGGAGCCGGGGTGACAGTAGCAGTCAAGGAGCGGGGGTGATAGTAGCAGTCAAGGAGCCGGGGTGACAGTAGCAGTCAAGGAGCGGGGGTGATAGTAGCAGTCAAGGAGCCGGGGTGACAGTAGCAGTCAAGGAGCGGGGGTGATAGTAGCAGTCAAGGAGCCGGGGTGACAGTAGCAGTCAAGGAGCCGGGGTGACAGTAGCAGTCAAGGAGCGGGGGTGATAGTAGCAGTCAAGGAGCCGGGGTGACAGTAGCAGTCAAGGAGCGGGGGTGATAGTAGCAGTCAAGGAGCGGGGCTGACAGTAGCAGTAAAGGAGCGGGGCTGACAGTAGCAGTAAAGGAGCGGGGCTGACAGTAGCAATCAAGGAGCGGGGCTGACAGTAGCAATCAAAGAGCGGGGGGTGACAGTAGCAGTCAAGGAACGGGGCTGACAGTAGCAGTCAAAAGGTGACAGTAGCAATCAAGGAGCGGGGCTGACAGTAGCAGTCAGGAGCGGGGGGCTGACAGTAGCAGTCAAGCAGCGGGGCTGACAGTAGCAGTCAAGGAGCAGGGGGGTGGCAGGGTTGAGAGGTGGCGTCGAAGCTCTCTCCCCCCTGGGGTAATGGGGCTGTCACTCCGCCTACAGCCCCACACAATACTCGCCTCCCCCAAAGGCTTCTGGTTCTGGAGCTTGGCGAGGTGGTGGGGGTCCATATTGTGGGCTTCCTCTGGGCTCTCTCACACTGCATTAGTGTGAAAATGTGGAGGAAATGTGTGTGTGTACCTTCCGTGTGTGTGTACTCACCTAGTTGTGCTTGCGAGGGTTGAGCTCTGGCTCTTTGGTCCCGCCTCTCAACTGTCAATCAACTGGTGTACAGGTTCCTGAGCCTACTGGGCTCTATCATATTTACACTTGAAACTGTGTATGGAGTCAGCCTCCACGCCATCACTGCCACTGTGTGTGTGTGTGTGGTGCCGGATACCTTGTTAGTATTAAATACAATTGTATTTAATACTAACTAACTGCGATATTCGATGTGATTATATCGACTTTAATTCTGTTAAACCTTTCAGTGGTTCTTGACATATCCACAAACAATACCGTAAACAGCTGAGATACGAACATGTGTCGTATCAAGAAACTCTGTGATCCTGAACTTTTAAACCCTACTTCCATCAGCACAGTCTGATATTAATAATTTGGGTCCACATTTTGGACTTATCAAGAATTTAAAATCGAAATATAACGATGAGGCAATTTAAATGAAGATCTAAATATCAGGCAACAAATATGTTCGGTGTGTTTACCATTAACAGTAAGCGGGCAACCCGTTCTCTTAATAGAACGTCGCATTTTGACGTATACTCTACCTACGGCCAAAAATTGTCGTGCTAGCGGCTCGCGAAATTGACATACTGCAGACGATGAGTCACAATAACGTGGCTGAAGTATGTTGACCAGACCACACACAAGAAGGTGAAGGGACGACGACGTTTCGGTCCGTCCTGGACCATTCTCAAGTCGATAGTCTCACAGCTGCTCGACAATCAACTTGAGAATGGTCCAGGACGGGCCGAAACGTCGTCGTCCCTTCGCCTTCTAGTGTGTGGTCTAGTTGACATACTGCCCCGTTTTCTGTTTTGGGTCCTCTGGTAGGTTAGAATACCAGCCCGTCCTCCTAATGGTTTCCCAACGTCAAGAAACTGTCGTTCTAAAGTGCCCTGATGCTAACCTACCAGAGGACCCTGTTGTGGTGTGTGCACTGTTTCCTGCGATGCCGGAAGTCTTTGACACCATTTTCTGAGCGTCTACCTAACAGTCCATTTAACCACTCGCCCTACAGTTACCTGATCTACAACCGTTTACCTAATATCTCGACTTGCATAAGCTATCAATCCCCCTTTCTCACAGCTGCTCGACCCCCTCCAACAGCTGTCCACAACCGTGGCCCTTAACCACCCACTTCCAAGCTCAAGTACGTTTACCGAGACAAGAAAATACATCTAAAAGAGGATAGAGTAGCTTAGGCTATTTCTACCCCCCTCAACCGCCCTCTTCCATTAGCTCCCGGGACCGGCCCTAACGTCCCAAATGTTCCCAGAAGCCCGAGGTCAACAAATATCACCATCATCGTATTACCAGGTCACCGGCTGGCGTTAAATGACTTCACAAATCACCATTGAGGATGATTTGCGTAAACAGATCTTTCTCTCCTCTATAGGAAGGGCCACGAAGCTCGATCAGTGTCGCTCATATCCTGCTTTCACTTGCTTATCTCTAAAGCTTAATTTCCTCTACTAAGCCAAAGAGATTTCGCTCATGTTGGTCGTTGTTGCAAAGGTCAGAATCAGGCGGTAGGGAAGAGGGAGAGTGAGAAGGATGGAAGGGAAGATGGGGGAGTGAGAGGGAAAGTATTAAGTGAGGAAGGGAGGGAGGGATGGTTGGTGCGGTGGGAGAGAAGGAGAGACAGAAAGGAGAGAGGGGAAAGGGAGGAAGGGAGAGGTATGGGATGATGTAGAGGGTAATGTCGGGATTATTATACAAGCTCTACTGGACATGTGAGAATTTCCACGTTATTTCCCCTCTTGAAAGTATGGCTCAGGCGGTGGAAATTGCTGGATCTCCAGCAATAACTTTCCCAGAAAATACTGTGCCGCCTTCCGGGGAAATTGTTGGCATTTCCTATGTAAAGATTTCCTCGTAAACAGATTGTCCGCCGCCGCCGCCGCCGCCGCCGCCGCCGCTGCTGCTGCTAAAGCATCGCAAAAGTTTCACAAGAATTTTTTGTACCACAAATATACGACATTTTGATTTCACTTTTAACACTTAAATGAGTTTTTGGAAACTAATGAAAGATGATGTTTGATGATACTACAACAGTGCTAATTGCAGTGCAACAGTGACTCCGATGTGTTTATTGTGTGTAGAGGAGCTCTCAGGATGCGCTAGCTCCTGAGCCCCAACTTTTCTGTTGATGTTTATTTAATGGTAGCGCTGCCGACTCACAAAACTTCAGTCACATCTTGTTTTTCAACTCATCTTGAAGTTATCTTGAGATGATTTCGGGGCTTTAGTGTCCCCGCGGCCCGGTCCTCGACCAAGCCTCCACCCCCAGGAAGTAACCCGTGACAGCTGACTAACACCCAGGTACCTATTTTACTGCTAGATAACAGGGGGCATAGGGTGAAAGGAACTCTGCCCATTGTTTCTCGCCGGCGCCCGGGATCGAACCCGGGACCACAGGATCACAAGTCCAGTGTGCTGTCCGCTCGGCCGACCGGCTCCTCATGGATAGAGAAACCTTCAACTAACTCCTCCCTCGCCAGCACAATTACTCACTACACATAGACTAAATGTTTCCTTGCATCTCTGTGGTTCACCCGAGTGTCTACCCTGCCTTCTAATGTTCGTTTAAGTGTAGTTTAACTCGGATAGGTGAAGACTGATTGATTGATTGATGAAGATTAAGCCGGGGAGCCTGACAGCTGAGTGGACAGCGCCTCCGATTCGTAGCCGTTATAATCCTAAGGTTCCGGGTTCGATCCCCGGTGGAGGCGGAGATAAATGGGCAAAAAAAATTTTTTCACTCTGATGCCCCTTGTTCACCTAGCAGTAAATAGGTACCTGGGAGTTAGACAGCTGCTACGGGCTGCTTCCTAAGGATGTGTAACAAAAAAGGAGGCCTGGTCGAGGACCGGGACGCGGGGACGCTAAACCCCTAAATCATCTCAAGGTAACCTCAAGATAAACACCCAAGACGTAGCACGGACACAAATAGCCCGTGTCGAACGTTCCACAGCACGGTCGGATGTTCTATCCCCGACCGACCAAGTGGTTGGGCAACATTCCTTTCCTCCGCCCCTATTAATGACCTTTAATAAATGACCAATAACCAGTCAATGCAATCACGATCGTTAACTATGCTACTTATTTTTCAAGATAAGGTCTAAATACAAATCTAAATACGAATCAAATACAAGGGAAAACAAATCCGTATATCAAGAATGATGAATTGAATAGTATAAATGTTGTCATGTTTCTATGTCACCGTACGTTAAATATATGCTATACTGTGACAAGAGAAAACGGAAAAAGATGCAACAAGGTTGAGTACACTCAGGCAAGCATTTTGTGGTGAATCAAACACTTATTGTCTGAACCGCTTCAACACGACGACGTTAGCCGGTATAGCCAATGGGAGCACTCGGGTAGGCGTGACGTCACATAGGTGAGCCCGTGTCATTGGTTGCGAGACATTCGCTGTCCTGACGTCGAAGGGGGAGGGGGAGAATGTGCTTCAGTTCTTACTGCAGCTTAGGCTTGATGTCAGCTTATATGTGACCCTGACGAGCATCTGAAACTATTCAGAAGTAAGTTACAGGCTGATTGAAGAGTTGGGAAAGTCTGATGTTAGAGGTGGAGGCCAAGAGCTATGTGTTGCCTGTGTAGCGACTGTTGGCAAACTGTCGAAATGATGATTAATGACTTTTGTTTACCTCATTGGGACAGAGCCACCGAGAAACACTAGAGGATGTCACTTTACCATACACGTCTCTGTGACATTTCTTTCCTATTAATTATTTGTATATATTTCATAGATTTCTTGATATATATATTCCTCCGTGAAGATGCATTCCTTCTTAAGATATATGTAGGATAACAGACACGCCAATGGGCACCTTGCACCATAGTTAATATGTAGAGAGAAAAGTTTACACTAATGTCATATTGGTCACCCTGTCGAGGTGAGTGTTTTGAGATTAATTGTATGTGATACTTTAGAGCTTTGTGGTAAGTTAAAGAGTATTAGAGTGAGAGTGAATAATGGAACTTTAATTAATATTGTATTGATCATTGATTATGAATATTATTTTTAGTTGGTATGTGGGCGATTTAATTAATTTTGATATATTGCTATGGGAATATAATTATTATGAGACAAATATATATTGAAGCCTATTCCAGTTATATATTAAGTGGCTACCAAATGCACTGTGATGTTATTAATATGTATACATATATGCATGTAATGGGATACTACCTCTGGTGCAATTGTGGGGACCCATAGTCTCAGAGAAGAAAATAGAGAGCAGTTAGAGAAAATGTTGTCGTTGGTCGCTTCAGTTCGTGATCATCTGATTCTCCTAGCACCCTTATTATTAATTTAATATTTTTAGAGTGTACATTTGTACTTCTGATAATCTTATTACGCTTGCTCTTCACTAGTAAGTCTCAAGGAACTAGTAATCTATATAACTCATCAGTTAATTAGGACTGCTAAAGTGCCCCTAATATGATTTCAGTGATTGCTATATTAATTGACGTTGTTCATTTATGTGTTGGTAAGATATAACACAGCATATAGTGCACATTTGCTGAGCAATAGAGAAAATAGCCTAGCCGTTATTACCATTCAATGCAAAAGCAGATTCCAGTATGCAAGAGGCTATATAAACCCCTATTCTTTTGTTCATTAAGTGTTCTCATTTCACAACACAGTTTTCTTCCTTTCCTTCGGTACCTGCAGCTGTGAGAGGAAAGGTCGAGGTCCAAGAGAGCCAGTGTCTGAAGATCATTGAGACCTACTAACTACTACGTCGCAGACTCTATTGATATGAAGAGTCCACTTGGGTGTGGGGTGAGGCCGGTTATCCGGGTGCTGAGTGTGTGGATACCTCACACACTCTTACCTACCTCCCTTCCCTCCTACCTCACTTCCGGGTGTGGGTAAATATGCTCTGAAGAAAGCTGCAAATCTTCTAGGACCGGCTTGGACCAGGTCTTCACAGGACGACGGAAGGTATGTTTACTGTATGCCCCCTTGTTACCAACACAGTAGTTAAATGTCATGGCTGTGGAAGCTGAGTTACTATGCTCGTTGATGGTAATTAGCTGGTTACCCTGACGAAATTGGAAGTGTCTCCAGCAGTTAATGGGATTCCTGTCTGGAATGACCCTTATCACACACATATTGTACACGTACAAAAATTGTGTTATGTTCTTGGAGCGACAGACAAGAAGAATGATATTAAATAATTTATCTGGGGAGAGGGAAGTTTGTGAGTAGCAACACTGGAGGCCAGGATATCAGATGGGGCGGGGCAACACCGGCAGGATGATATCAGAGGTAGGATAGCAAGCAGGCCGGGGTCCATGTATGCAAATGGAACATGTGAGACGCCCTCGTCCCACTAGGGACAATATATGCATAAATCAATAATAATTGCTGTTTCGTATATGGTGGAGATATTGCTGCGAGAGATGGCCTTGTGCATGAGGGAACAGCAGTAATGTGTACAGCAGGTGAACACACACACACACACACACACACACACGTGTGTGTGTGTGTGTGTCTCTCTCTCTCTCTCTCTCTCTCTCTCTCTCTCTCTCTCTCTCTCTCTCTCTCTCTCTCTCTCTCTCTCTCTGGATCTCTCTGGCTCTTACATTTTCCGTCTCACTGTATCATTTTCATTTTACTCAAAAAGGTAATGTCCTCTCTTGAAACCAAACAGTTGTCCCTAAGAGATCTAGAGACCGCTTGGGTATCAAGCTAGAAACCAATCCCCGTCACTACCTTCCTAAGAGCGTCAAGAGGAGAGCCAAATAGCTCATTTGCATGTAATGAGAGATGCGACCACCTGCTCGGCTCTATAAAGCCTTCGCTTCATAGAAACTGCTCCAAAAGCCTCGTTCGCCAACCCATGCTCTTCCCTTCGTCCTATGATTAAAACTTGAGCACTATGTATGCAGATCAATACCTGGTTTGCATACGTGAGAGTCCTATAGTCCGCCTCCGGCAGTTTATGTGCGTATGTAAAGTGTGTGTGTGTGTGTGTCGGTAAACTCTGTACACCGCTTAAGGCTGCTGGGTTTACCGTACGGGTCTTGCCTTCTTGGTGCTGCTGTTGCTCGATAAGATCTTACACCAGGCGGAGTCAGGGTAAACTGCTCGTTCGCATCTCCGAGTTGTAAAATTTGAAAGTTAATATCACTAAGGAAAGTATTTTTTTTTTTTACTTTTTTGGAGCTACAGGTTGTTTTTTAAGCCCTTTTTTTTAACGTGTTGATAAAAAGTCAAGGTTGTCGAGCCACATTTGAAGTCTTGGTGTTTTATTCGCGTTTCATTTGTGTTTTCTGTGATCTCTTGTGCGATAGCCAGAGGCTGTATAGGACACGCGCACGACTATCCCTTGACAGTTATATTGTTCTATATCCCTGAAATGCTGTACCATGACCAAGGTTGTAACGAGTCTCTTGTCTATATATATTTTAGTGCTCTTTTTCTCACCTGGTTGCGTGGTGTTGGGGGCTGAGTATTGACCACTGTTTTATAAGGGATTGGTTATTTTACAGGATATTGGGGAGTATTTTTACAGGATATTGGGGAGTGTTTTACAGCATATTGAGGGTTATTTTACAGGATATTGAGGACTGTTTTTTACAGGATATTGAAGGATATTTTACATGATATCAAGGATTATTTTTACAGGATATCAAGGATTATTTTTACAGGATATTGAGGGGTTATTATATAGGATATAGAGGATTATTTTATAGGTTACTGAGGATTATTTGATTGGGTAACGAGGTTATTTTATATTCATATGTCATATCCACTTAACTTCAGAAATCTTTCATCTAATTGTCGTTATAGTCATTGAGTCAACTTGCTTTCCGTCATCCCAATGTCTCCAGCACCTGTCGGTAAACTGCGTCAGAACCACGGGGGATCCTCGGGGGTGACCTGGCCACCAATATCTATTTTGCCTCGCTGTCAAACTTTGGAATTCCACGCTTGTCCTCAGATAAACAGCATAACTAGCCAGTCAGGTGTTGAAGTCCCTCCTAACTTCTATGGCATGGCTCTTGAAACTCACAGCACAACACACACTTCAGTGAGGACTCGTATGATGTTGGTTATACAGAGATGCAATATTAGTGGCAGATTACGTCCAGGGATCTGTGATGGTTGGCTGTCGGCTCCAGCCTCTAACTTCTCGGCGGGTGTCAGGCACGACTCCCGGAGCTAATATTCTGATATCGAAGTTTAGGGAAGGTTGAGCTGTCAATGGGAGCGGTGGTCGACTTGACCGGATGGGAAACTGCCATTATTACAGGTTGTGGAAAGTTCAGTGGTAGTTGTCACTCTAAGTGTCGCTTGTGAGGTGTGTGTGTGTGTGTGTGTGCTCACCTAGTTGTGCTTGCGGTGGTTGAACTTCGGCTGTTTAGTCCAGCCTCTCAACTGCCAATTAACTGGTGCTCAGGTTCCTGAGGTTTTTGAACTGTATCATACTTTTGATGGTGTACATGGAGTCTGCCACCACCACAACACTTAGTGCAGATAATTAGATCACTAGGACACTGGAATAATGTACTCTGTTGCTCATTTGGGTACCTCATTTCCCACTTGTATCTCCCCCTGGTTCGAGTACCACTATTCTAAATAGCCTGTCTTTGGCTGCTTCTATGTAACCTCTGTCTTCCGGCGACGTGAGATCTAATTTCTATAGCATAACCTCATAAATGACACTTCTTCTTGCTGGGACTAGTCTGGTTGGCACAGCGAAAGGCTTTATCTAACTCCGTCTTGTGTTTGGCTAAATTAAGTCTCCCAGCGAGTCTCCAGGTTTATGAAAGTATTCCGCCACTGTATCAAGGATGTCCGTGAACAATGCTGGGTTTCTGACGAGCCTTTTTTCAGACGGATTGCTCGTGAAAACAAAGCAACTTGACCTCCAGTCATGAGAGTATCTTTAGTTACCACAGAAGGAAGTACAAAATAGTAGGTTACTCTAACCATCCTGTGGTCAAATACGTATTGGTAAGTTAGCTGGTTTAAGACCCGGAAAATATTGCTTATATTGATTGCCAGTTAAACAATTTCCAAGAGGAAATTGGGTAAACCACAATTTACTCAACCACAAGAGGGTAAATCTCATATGCCTTTTGATTCCTGGACAAAAAGAGATAAAATTGGATTCGAAAATATAAGCAAATTTGAATATATGTATAGAACAAAAATTATTAACAGCTAAATTGCAAGCTCCGCGAATAAGTCGTTCTTGCAAGTTCGGCCCGGCTATGAGACCGTCTTCCTGCAAGCCGGAAGTTGCAAGGAGTCGTATGCAACACCGGAGAATGACCATGGACAGGTCCTCTGTGAGGCGCGCACTCGGACGCGCGTCCGATAATAGGGCGATTCGTTCCCCTCCTCACCCCTACTTGGAGTAATGTAATTGGTGCTAATTTAATTGGAGTAAAGTCATTGTTGGACTAAGCCAGAGATTGAGCCAAGATGAAGCCAGGGAGATAAAGAGTGGGTAAAGCCAGGGCTGGGAGCAGACTATGCCAGGACTTAGGAGAGAGATTGAAGCCAACACCGAGATCGGGATGAAGCCCCTGTCTAAAAGCACGCTGAAGTCACTGCCGGAGACACAGCCATGGTTGTGTGTGTCAATTGAAGCCAGTGCTGGGTGCAGGCTGAAGCCAGGGCCGAGGGTGAGAAACGAGACACCCACTAGATAATAGTGACCTCGGCAAGAGATGTCTGGGAACCAAATATTGACCTATTTTGGCCGACTACAATAGGCGGCTCAGACAAGATCGGTTTTCCTTCCGCAAATGTTGTTAAACAGTGTGAGACTCGAGTGTCCTTGTGTATGTCACGTGGTGAGACCAGCACTAGTTTAATAAGTGAGCACACTTAGCCTCAGCGAAGAGAATAAAATACATTCTGGGGAGCCCTGTAGGCACCACATGTGCTCCTGTAAATTACCTTTCCCCTAACCATCACAGCTTCCCTCGTAATTAAGCTTTTGTTTCATTCCGAAAGAATTGGTTACAAAAATATAACACAATGAGCTATATTATATTCTGTAGAGTTCTTTGAGGTTCTCATACGTTGAAGAACAGGAACCAGTGGGAACAGGAACCAGTGGGAACAGGAACCAGTGGGAACAGGAACCAATGGGAACAGGAACCAATGGGAACAGGAACCAATGAGAACAGGAACCAATGGGAACGGGAACCAATGGGAACAGGAACCAATGGGAACAGGAACCAATGAATGGGAACAGGAACCAGTGGGAACAGGAACCAGTGGGAACAGGAACGAGTGGGAACAGGAACCAATGGGAACAGGAACCAATGGGAACAGGAACCAGTGGGAACAGGAACCAGTGGGAACAGGAACCAGTGGAAACGGGAACCAGTGGAAACGGGAACCAATGGGAACGGGAACCAATGGGAACGGGAACCAATGGGAACGGGAACCAATGGGAACGGGAACCAATGGGAACAGGAACCAATGGGAACAAGAACAACAACCAATGACTACCGTATAATTGCCGATGACTCAAAATACACGAGAGAGAACTTTACTTCATAGTTACATTAAACATAATACTATCCTAGATACGTGTCATTGAATATAAAAGAGAATAAATAAGACTTAGTTTCAATAATACTCCACAAAATATTGGCAGTTTAAACAATATGAATTACACGCTAGGTCTGGTCTCCAAAGAATTTGTGGGTTTCAAATTATCTTCCAGTGTAAAAATAGTCACGTTATATTCCCACGAAGTGAACGATTGTACTGAAAATATTGCCAGATAGTGTCAGCTGCAGCTCCACTGAGCACCTCCGGAACACCAGGGGCCAGATTCACGAAACAGTTACGCAAGTACTTACGAACGTGGACATCTTTGTTCAATCTCTGACGGCTTTGTTTACATTTATTAAACAGTTTACAAACATGAAAACTTGCCAATCAACTGTTGTTATTGTTATAAACAGCCTCCTGGTGCTTCGGAGCTCATTAACTGTTTAATAATTGTAAACAAAGCCGCCATTGATTGAGAAAAGATGTACAGGTTCGTAAGTGCTTGCGTAACTGCTTCGTGAATCTGACCATAGAGCCCCATATGGGCATAGCTAGAGCACCACCAGATAGCGTCAACAGGCCACCACCAGAACATCAACAGAACACCACCAGAACATCAACAGAACACCACCAGAACATCAACAAAACACCACCAGAACATCAACAGGCCACCACCAGAACATCAACAGGCCACCACCAGAACATCAACAGGCCACCACCAGAACATCAACAGAACACCACCAGAACATCAACAGGCCACCACCAGAACATCAACAAAACACCACCAGAACATCAACAGAACACCACCAGAACATCAACAGGCCACCACCAGAACATCAACAGAACACCACCAGAACATCAACAGGCCACCACCAGAACATCAACAGAACACCACCAGAACATCAACAGAGCACCGCCAGAACATCAACTGAACACCACCAGAACATCAACAGAGCACCGCCAGAACATCAACAGGCCACCACCAGAACATCAACAGAACACCACCAGAACACTACCATAGACCACCACCAAATCTCAAGAACACAGCACAACAAAACAGGAGGACATCTGTCCTCATCAGCTTCATGCAAAATACAAATACATACCATTATTCATATGTCAATAAATCAGTACCCTGGTAAATAAATAGCCAAAGACGCCTCTAGATAATCTAATATGCTGGTCAAGGAGAGACGCATGAATGAAGCAGAGGGGACCACTGAGGGGACGCTCAAAACCCTGAGGGGAGAGGAACACTGTGAGTGTACGGGCAGCAAGGGGAGGGAAAAAGGGTCGGATTAAGAGTTCAATGAAGTTTTCGTCATTAGCGGTAGTGAAGTCTATGCCTAGAAGAGCTTATCTTTTTTTATCTCTCTCAGTACAGTTGAGTGTTTTAACATTTATTATTGTCTAGAAATACAATATTTCTATTTATTACACTATATTATGTAAAATTTTATGAAAATGCTATGTTTCTATTCATTTTTAAGTATATAATGTATTGAAAGATATATTATATATATATACCGGCAAGGCCTCATCAGCTTCAATATTTCTCCTGCGTTGGAGGGCTATCGTCTGTGCCTCAGGTCCAATAATCTTCACATTTCCTTCTTCCTGCCCAACACAGCCTCTTCTCATCACCATTTCTCCTCTCAGGCGCTGACTCTCCTCAGTTTCCCCTTCCTTAATCCATCATATTGGGATCAGAGGTCTCTTCCACCCTCACTACTATCCCTTACTATCGATACTACCTTTATTCCTCTTCTTATATTCTGTTTCTCTTTGAATTTATGTGATGTAGTCTTTCGGTGTTGTCTATATTCTTTAGTTTGCCCTGGCGTTGAATTGTTAGATGTGCTACGAAAATTATTGCTATTCATTAGCAAGTGGTTACGAAAACCATTGCTATAATTTATTTTAGCTGTCTACGAGAAGCGTTGTTTAAGAATCTACTTTATCCTATCATTTGTGCATCATTCTTCTCTTTGTTCTCAGTTTTATTTCATTCTGTTCGCTATCATTTAGCATTTATTTTTAACATACATTCGTCCGTCTCTAAAGAGTCCTGAAGTTCCGTCTTGCCGTCTATCTATTTCCGATATTCTTGTTGCTTCTACGTGCTTCATTGCCCTTCTTAAAATATATTTGTCTTGTTCTTTATCATGTTATCCCTGTCTTTACCGTTTTCTTTAATATCTTTTAGCTGAAATATTTCTTATCTTTCCATTTTTTGTTGAGGACACAGGTTTCCCATCCTCCTCTTTCTCAGGTTCCCCTTCTCCAACACCTGTCTCCAACACCCCCTTCTCCTACACCTGTCTCCAGCACCCCCTTCTCCAACACCCATCTCATAAACACATCTACATTTCGCTGCTTCTCCCACTAACACAGTCCTTAACATTCACCTTGTCACACAAGGTTTGGTTAACTACCTTACCTAATGACTTTCCCAGACAATCTACCAGCCCGTCCTCCAAAAATGCAGCCCGTCCTCCAAAAATGGGGTGGTAAATGTAAGGAGACAAATAAGTGCAATTATGTACTATTCATAGCAGTTAGTAATTGTACTTATTTTCACTTAGTATTAAATCGTACTGTCAAATATATTGTGAATATTTGAGTTTACCTGAAAAACTGAATAGAAAACCACAACCTCCCCTAACCGTCTTAGTTTTTAAAGATAATAATTTTATTGCTTCTTAATTACAATTAGTACTTAACCTATAGCTTTATTGATATTACAGTTTACAATCTACACCCCAATACCCAGTCCACTATTTCTAACACTTCATGTTCTGGCTCTAGCCAGTATGTTCTGTTATTGTACAGTCCAGGGTAACTCTTTCCCGTTTTCTCTAAGTCAAACAGACCCGTAACTAACATTGAGTGATTTGTAATGTTTATTTTATTAATACACTCTAGTGAGCTCAAAAGTGGTTGTCGTCCTCAAAAATGCTAAATAAATTGAGAAAATCTATTTCATCCGCTCTTGGGCTGGGTGGTAGAGCGATGGTCTCGCTTCATGCAGGCCGGCGTTCAATCCCCCCCGACCGTCCAAGTGGTTGGGCACCATTCCTATCCTCCGGTCTCCTATCCTTATCACCATTCCTATCCTCCGGTCTCCTATCCTTATCTTTTACGTGTGAAAAGGATAAGGACTTGTCCTTTCTGTGTGAGCCGCGTGGATCACTTGGGTGAGTGAGTGAGTGTGTGGGTTTGTACAATGTACATGAGTATGCTGTGCTTGTCTGCTATCTTATTTGCTTGCTTTATTGAATATAAATCCCCAGACGCACATGTTTTCCTCAGCATGTTTCTCAAACTAATAAATATTTTTTTTTTTCTACAAAAGAGCGAACCAAGGATAAACTTGTGTATGCAAAATGCTGAAGAAAAAAAAAGAGAAAAGCGTCACCAAGAGAGTAATATATCAGCCGGGGACTGACTCCCTGTCACCAGGCTTGTGTCATGAGCACTGCCGACGACGCCATTATTCATGCGACCAGAGCCACGAGTCATCAAGCATCAGGCTTACGAAACCGTGTGCATCTTTCAAAACTCGTTGCGGCTTCTCTGTTTACATATATATTTGTTAAATAGTTTTCAAGCTTGGAAACTTCATAGTTATTATGGGGGGGGGGTATAAACACCTTCGTAGCGCATCTGAGGTCATAAATGACTTAATAATTGTAAATAAAGTGGCCATGACTGTTAAAAGGTGCACAGGTTTCTTAAGGAGTTACTTAGAGTCCTGGGGCCAGATTCACGAAGCAGTTACGCAAGTACTTACGCACGTGCACATCTTTCCTCAATCTTTGACGGCTTTGGTTACATTTATTAAACAGTTTACAAGCATGAAAACTTCCCAATCGACTGTTGTTATTGTTATAAACAGCCTCCTGGTGCTTCGGAGCTCATTAACTGTTTAATAATTGTAAACAAAGCCGCCAAACATTGAGAAAAAAAAAGATGGACAGGTTCGTAAGTGCTTGCGTAACTGCTTCGTGAATCTGGCCCTTGGCCCAGTATGGCTGCGCGGGTCACCACTTCGACGTCAATATTTAGAGATTATATATCGTCACAAAACTAACTGAATCCTCCTTAAACATTTACGTTGTTTGTTCAGTGGCCACGAAGCGGACCCGCCAGTGATGTTATGAAGACTCTAAATGTTGAAGAGAGCACACAGGTTCTTCCATCTCTCTCTGTCTCTCTGTCTCTCTGTCTCTCTGTCTCTCTCTCTCTCTCTCTCTCTCTCTCTCTCTCTCTCTCTCTCTCTCTCTCTCTCTCTCTCTCTCTCTCTCTCTCTCTCTCTCTCTCTCTCGCACACAATGGAGGCTCCTTAACCGGCTGTGCCTGCGATGAACTTTGACCCAATATGCTGTTGCTGCTGAAGTTCTGTATTTGTTTAATTTCGGTTGTGTGTGTTTCCGCTAATATGTCTGTATTTACACTTGTGTTTTTCACTGTCTCTGTTCGCCTGTCTCTGTATCTCCATCTCTTTTTTTTGTTTTGTCTCTCAGTGTGTGTGTCTCTCTCTGCTATCAACTGTCTTTATTTGTATCTCTGTCTATTTATCTCTCAACACACTCACACACACACCTTCCTTTGAGACGGGTGTCTGTGAGAGTGTCTTGGATAGATGGGAGCGCCCGCACAAGCTGTTGGGAGATGGATGGTGCTGGTGGTGGGTGGATCATATCATGAGCTGCCCTGAATTAATGACCGTCGCTTGCGGCTGATTGGAGGAGCAAATAGCCAATTAAAAGTTCCGTTTGGCTCGTTACGTCAGGAGCGGTTAGAGGGATACAAAAAAAATTTGGCTTGAATACCTTCAACATATTATATGTAAAATTATTTGTTTCGTTCCTTCTAGGACGAATCTCCTCCTTTATAATCACTCTATAAACTATAAGAAGACTCTATAAACACTTGGGAAGGAACACAAAAATACCAGAATACCAATATATAGAATCCACGAGTGTGTGTGTTCTCAGTTAAGTGACGGTTACCCTGTCAAAAGCACATGGTAATATAGTACTTCATTCTCATTGGTCGGCTGGGCGGTGAACCCGCGTAAATGGATAGTTTTCTCGGTCAGGAGCTGTCACTGCTGACGGCTAGGTGGCGAGTGGAAACGATATGTGCTCTCTAATGGAGCCTTGTTGTCTGTGCCCTGTCGGGAGCCACGATTCACTGTTTACCAGGGAATTGTGTAGAAAATTATGCTAACTGCAGCCAAATGTCAACTACTGGGCTAAGATAAATTATTTCAGAGAGAGTGTGTGAGAGAGTGAGAGAGAAAGGTGGAAGAGTCGACTTCGATCCTGTCCCTCGCGCCTCTGTTCACCCAGCATTAACAGGGGGACCAGGTTGTAAGGCGTTTGGCTGGTCGTATTCCAGGGAAAACAATTAGGGCAAGGCTTACTCTGAGCCAAAGGGAGGGGGGGGGGACTCCAAGCCTGCTAACTGGTTTGTGTGTCTGTGACTGAAACATACAAGACTGGGAAATCCCGAACAGACGTATGGGACACCCCAAACCGTACAGTCGGGTTCAAGGCAGGCGGGAACGTCACTGAGAGAAGGAACATGTCCTCTGCAGTAAATACATCACATTTTGATGTCAAAATCCCCCAGCGGAGCAAATATGATGTATTAAGACCCACACTGACTCACACACATGCTCGTTTTCTGTGTGTGTGGGTCTACCAGCTTATATTAGGCTAGGTTCGGCCTATTTAGAACAATCATTCTGTCTGATATATATAGCAGGAGCAAATAAACTAATAATGTAAAGCAAAACAAATACAAATATTATATCAAAATATAATAACAATCAATATAAAAATATAAAATGAATAAGTAGTTGTAGCAATTTCAGAGATCTTATTGCCTCTGGGTATGGCGGTGTGAGCGCCGCCTGCGTTTACTTTAAATGATTATGCAAAGACAAGTCGGCGTTTTATTTTGCAACTAATTTATGTTATCTAAAATATTCCCATTTTTGCCAGTAAACTAATGGGACGAGAGTTGCCGCTGGAATTGCTCTTGGTAACTCGGCAGTCAACTTTCTCCTTCGTGTTTGAATCCTTTTCGATTGAGAGGTTCTCTGAATTTTTTCTTTAGTCCATGAAGATACGTTTTCTGTGTTTATATGAAGGCGTTTTCTGTACACTGTTAGAAATATAGGATTAAATATCAATATTAATTTGTGATTTTTTGACAAGATCGGATCCCTCAAATGTCTCTATTGACTCGAAGCCTTAAGGTGGTGTCGCATTATATGTATATATATATATATATATATATATATATATATATATATATATATATATATATATATATATATATATATATATATATATATAATAATATATATAATATATATGAAAAACACTGGCAGTTGTAGTACTAACCTAAAGTAATTCCAAAGGCCTGAATGTTCATCTTTTCGTTGTCTCCACTTTCTTTCACCAAGATCATCTGTCATCCAGCTTAAGAGCCTGACTGTTGTATTCCATTTGTATTTAGCTTCCATAATATTCTGAGATCCAAGAGCATAATCTTCACCCAATCCATCTCTTTCTGAAATGAGCTCCGTCATAAGAACAGAGTGAGTGTTGGCGTAAAAGGAAGCGTTGGCTGTGTAGAGTTTGTGTCGCCTGAGACACAAGGGTGATAATTCATTTCCACTGTCAACAGTTGCAGCAGTCCAAGTTAATTAATTAATCAGACTCGAGGAAGTAAAGCAGAAATTTGTGCTTGTTTAGGAACTAAAAATCTCTGCAGAGATATTCATCATATTTATTTAATTAAGGAAGTTGTAAGACTGTATACACGGAGGAGCCTCGGGCGCCTGGTTGGTGTATCCCTTGGTTACTGTGTTCACAGTGAACTGTGCTTAGCCTCGGGGAACTTGCTGGGCCGAGCACCAGCTCTAAGGGCTTGTGTCTCCCCCAGAATTTTGTCACGTTTTCCTTTAACATCCAGAGATGGGGGTTAGCCTCGTCTGTGCCTCGTACTGTTGATGGGATATACGGTTGTTTCCTTATATTTCTATGGCTCTTCATGGTCTTAAGTTTCCGTCCTCGACCTTTT
>NC_091188.1:4603788-4608788 GCF_040958095.1 Procambarus clarkii | reverse complement strand
AGGAAGCGACGGGCCATCCTGGAGCGGTCTCTAATTATATTTACCTGGTCTATCTCAGGTATTACCGGAGGCGCCTCGCAGCCTCTCTACTCTCGACCCCACGCCATACACACCTCTCTTACTTTATATATTTGTTATATATATGGTGGAATACCCTGCTGTACCCGGGTCCAGCCAGGAGCCTCAGATCTGTCTCAAAGTTTGTGTGTCTCTGTGTGTATTTTTTCTATCTTCCCGTTCCTGTCTGTTGCTCTTCTAGCTATTCTCTATGCTCAGGTCTCTCTCGCTCTCTCTATCTCTATCCAACCACTTGGGCTGGACGGTAGAGCGACTGTCTCGCTTCATGCAGGTTGGCGTTCAATCCCCGACCGTCGAAGTAGTTGGACACCATTCCTTCCCTCCCTGTCCCATCCCAAATCCTTATCCTGATCCCTTCCCAGTGCTATATAGTCGTCATGTCTTGGCGTTTTCCCGACAATTCCCTTCCTTTCCCTTCCCTTCTCTCTCTCTCTCTCTCTCTCTCTCTCTCTCTCTCTCTCTCTCTCTCTCTCTCTCTCTCTCTCTCTCTCTCTCTCTCTCTCTCTCTCTCTCTCTCTATCGCTCTCTCTCTCTTTCTGTCTCTGTCTCTGTTAACCTCTGACACTCCATAGACCGTATCAAGTTCAAGACCAAACAATACATTAACCAACGGCGCCAACAATTTGCTGGAGAAATATTGCAATCTCGGAAGTGCTGTCCACCAGTTAATAGAGTCGCGTTATCACCTGCGTGGCGGTGGTTGTATATCATCCCGGCCACACATCGACCGAGAGGCACCTATGAACCCAAGTAGGAAAGAGCTGTGGGGATGGAGGGGGAGGTGAAGGGGGCAGCCACGTAGAGTCAAGCAGTGGTTTACGGGTTCCAATTCCTCTCTGCCGCCGTCTCTGGGAAACAAAAGACAATCTGGGCGGGTTTCCAGGGGAGTGGGATTCAAGCTGACAATGGTCGCAGTCGGGTGCAGACGGGTGATACTGGCGGGTGAGGTCTGGCCCGTGTTATGTCGTCTATAGTTTTGTTAGGTTTTTGTGTGTTTTTTCTATCCCTCTATTAGGTGTCAACCACTTGGGCTGGACGGTATAATATCGGTCTCGCTTCATGCAGGACTGGGGTTCAATCCCCAGGGTGTTGTAGAGTACAAGGGATAGGAGTGAAGGTGTTGTAGAGTACAAGGATAGGAGTGGAGGTGTTGTAGAGTACAAGGGTAGAAGTGGTGGTGTTGTAGAGTACAAGGGTAGGAGTGGTGGTGTTGTAGAGTACAAGGATAGGAGTGGTGGTGTTGTAGAGTGCAAGGATAGGAGTGGAGGTGTTGTAGAGTACAAGGATAGGAGTGGAGGTGTTGTAGAGTACAAGGATAGGAGTGGTGGTGTTGTAGAGTGCAAGGATAGGAGTGGAGGTGTTGTAGAGTACAAGGATAGGAGTGGAGGTGTTGTAGAGTACAAGGGTAGGAGTGAAGGTGGATTTTCCTGTCCCTTACACTCAAGGTGGAGGGTGTTTGCCATACACAAACACCTCGTATTACTACCCGTGTGTTTCGTTCTTGTGTTTACATGTTACCTGCCACCTTCTCCTTGGCTCTTGATGTGTATAGAAAATGGTGTACGAGGTTGAGGCCTCACTGGTTGTCTACAGTCCTCATTTTGACTTTGTAAATCATTAACATTAAACAAGTGATATATCTTCAGTTCGAATACGTTAATTGTTTGGTGTGACGAGAGTGTTATTACGAGGCCAGGACACTCTTCCGCTGTTGAGAGATATCACACTATTGAGATATATACAAGAGTTGTTACATTCTTGTACAGCCACTAGTACGCGTAGCGTTTCGGGCAAGTCCTTAATCCTATGGTCCCTGGAATACGATCCCCTGCCGCGAAGAATCGTTTTTTTCATCCAAGTACACATTTTACTGTTGCGTTAAACAGAGGCTACAGTTAAGGAATTGCGCCCAGTAAATCCTCCCCGGCCAGGATACGAACCCATGACATAGCGCTCGCGGAACGCCAGGCGAGTGTCTTACCACTACACCACGGAGACTGTAATATCACAGTATTGTTTCTGAAAGTAATGGGAAGAGTTACCTTAATTTATATTAATTATTATACCGAGCTATTCATCACAGAACTCACCAGTTGAGATGAAACACACACAAGCACAACGGTTTAGAATTGAGTGCAGCCGCTGGATACACAAGGACTGGAAGGATTTATTTAAGTAATTTCCTTTTTCAGACATTATTTATACGAAGATATTCAAATAGTGTTGAACACGTTCAGCATTGAAACAAAAAGTGTTGTGTTGTTTATAAACTGAGCATTATTATTCATTAATGGGTTTGTTTACAATTAGTTGGCATGTTACAAATAGTGAGGATTTAAATGACAAGTCAATTAGTCATTCACCCAGTTCATAGGTCCTATTAACTCTCCCCGCAGCTGCCAATAATATTTTATTTGTATTTTTTAATAATGTGTTTTTGGGCCTTATTGTTTTTTTAATTGAACATTAATTTTACCGCAATGATTTCACTGTTTTATATATATATATATATATATATATATATATATATATATATATATATATATATATATATATATATATATATATATATATATATATATATATATATATATTACATATATATATAATATATATATATATCCTGTAGCTAACTTTGTTTATTATTTGATACAATAATCAAATAAGCTATTAAATTATAAATATGTTTAGGACAAATATAAATCTGTCTTATTCCTGAATAGTTAGTAATCCCATTTATCAGGGGGATGACCACCCCCCCCCCCTTCCCCCTTCCCCCTCCCATTTCCCCCCTCCCCATCTTCCCCCCCCCCCATCTCCCCCTCCCCCCCTAACTGCCAGTGTGTGTGATACAATCAGCCTCACATTACCGGCTTTATTGGGCTCAAGTGACCCCCTGGGGCTCCCATCTTCCCAAAAGTGATTTCCACAGAGCTCTAAAACAGCTTGGGACCCGCACCAGAAAGCAGAGGCAGGTCTCAATGACTGTGTGGAATGCGAGAGGAAGAAATCAAGAAAACAAGTAGTTAGAAGTGGTAAACGTTTGTGTAAGGGGACAGTTCATTGTTTTTGTAAGGGGACAGTTCATTGTTTTTGTAGGAGGCAGATATTAATGACCTCCCGGGTGCTTGAACAGGGCAGCGCGAGGAGGGGAGAGAATTATCAGGGGGGAAAGTGCCAAGTCATTACGACTATATAGCACTGGGAAAGGGGGTTAGGATAAGGATTTGCGATAGGACGGACGGTGGGGGGGACGAATGGTGCCCAACCACTTGGTGGACGATCGGGGATTGAACCCCCAACCTGTATGAAGCGAAATCAAGAAGGAAATGAAGGCAATGACGAAACGTTGTCACTGCCTTGATTTTTCAGAAGTCTGGGTTTGGGTGTTCGGTCGTTGTTCGCCTCCGCTGCTAGTCTTCTCTTCCCAGTAGCCAGGGGCCAGATTCACGAAGCAGTTATGGAAGAACCTACGATCCTGTCCATCTTTTCTCGACCTTTGGCGGCTTTGTTTACAATTATTAAACAGTTAATGAGCTCCGGAGCACCAGGAGGCTGTTTATAACAATAACAACAATTGATTGGCAAGTTTTCATGCTTGTAAACTGTTTAATAAATGTAACCAAAGCCGTCAAAGATTGAGGAAAGACTGTACACGTTCGTAAGTACTTGCGTAACTGCTTCGTGAATCCGGATCCAGGTTCTTTCTCCTTCGCGTGTTCTCCTAACTATGTGTACGTTCGTATATTTGAATCCTCGCCGCGTGCTGTGCGCATGTTCATTTAATAACCGCGAAATATATTTCTATCTACTTCATCTCTTCTTCAACATCACCATTGTTGTGTAGTATTTATTCTGCTACCCCATGTGGCAAAATCTTTATGGCATGTTTAGATGACTGGGGGATGAATTGGGATTGGGAGGGAGGGGAGGGGGGGAGGGGGGGATTATCAAGCTGGGCTCTCTCTTTGGCTTCCTCAACGGGCCTCATCAAAGCTGTTTGGATTCAATAAACTTCTCCTGCGTCCGCTTTGATCTCGGGATCACAGACACGTGAAATGGGTGTGTGTATCATTAAAAGTCACCGTGTAGCCATCATATGTGTATCTTAGCCTCTCTCTCTCTCTCTCTCTCTCTCTCTCTCTCTCTCTCTCTCTCTCTCTCTCTCTCTCTCTCTCTCTCTCTCTCTCTCTCTCTCTCTCTCTCTCTCTCGTTTATGGATGGATGTCTATTGTACAAGGCCGAGGTCTTCGTCTGGGACAAAATCAATAGTCAGAATATCTATGCTTCTGTAACGGGGTCAACATGCTCACCTCAATGTAAAGAAACATTAATATGCCAGAAATCTCAAGAAAATCCAAATATATTAAATATAAAGAATTATATGTCAAATACATTCCCCAAATATCCATAAAAAAATTATGAAAAAATTTACGAATAATTTTATATAGATATATATATTTGTTAACATTAGGTGAAACCACTGCCATTAGTTCTTGTGAGTTGACTTGTCAGCACAAAGATACATTCAGTGTTCCGTCAAGCCTTTTGGGCACTGTCGAGCTATCAAATACAAATTACTTGGGTAATTTGTTTGCTAACTTATGGACATCTGATCCAGCTGGGAAATCAACTTGATTGTGAAACAAGTTCTGTTTCATTACCACTAATGAAGCCTAAACTAGTTATCGAATTTCCAAGACTCGATGGGATTAAACGCAGCTTTATCCTAAATTTAAATGATATTTAGATTTAAAGTTTTCTTTAAAGTTTTAAAGTTTACATACTGAGGTACACCGAGAGGGTTTATCTCGCCTTCCGGTTTACATACGATGAGAGTTTACATAAAGGCCTGAACAGAGGTCATGATTTAAGTATAACTGGTGGTTGCCCAATAAGCCTTAATAACCTCCATTTGGTTG